>NC_041032.1:15563861-15788861 GCF_900634625.1 Parambassis ranga
TGACAGCAAGTCCTTCATCAGACGGTTCTTCCTGTTTCTCTGCGTTTCGTCACTCTGTTTCCTCCTCGTCCTTGTTGCAGCTCTAACAAAGAGACGGAGGATAAAGCCTTTCTCCTCCTTTCCCCTCCCCCAGTCCTCAGCCTCCCTCCCTCCCCTCTTTTTTCTCACCTCCCTTTTCTTCGTCTCCCGTTTCATTTTGTCATCTGTCATCCTTTATTTATCCCTCAACATACTTCCCCTCCTCCTCTTCCTGTGTTTTCCTCCTCCAGTTTCGTGAAGGCTGAATTCTTTTTAATTGATCACCAGACAAATGATCAGCGATTGATTCTAATAAATGTAGAAGAATAGAGTTTGTCCAGTGAGAACTTTTAGGATTTTGATGGAAATATTTGAAATAACACACACACACACCACCATTAATCACAGGAACTCACTGGAGTCTGAACTTTCCAATCGTCCTTGAATGCATCATGTGAGATGAAACTTAAAATCCTGATGTTTCACCACATCTCAATTAAAAACATTTATTCCTGTTTGTTTTAAAGTAGTGATACTGAAGCTCAGTTATTTTTCTTGCTGAAGCAGGATTTCAGTGTGTGTCGCTGCGTTCAGAGCGAGCGGTGTGTGAGTGTCTCTGCTGGTTTCTGTGCAGGAGCCCTGTGGATGTGCATCGTGCTGAACCCCCACTGTAAACCCGAGCAGAAGAGCTTCTGGCTCCGACAGCTTCGCAGGTGGAACGGCGTGGACGTCTGTCCCTTGGAGGACGGTAACCATGGCAGCGAGCTGACCAATCTGACCAACGCTCTGCCCCAGGGTCCTCCCGGCAACCCAGGTGAGATGACACCCGGGCCGCCGCCGTCTCTTTGTTTTATTTCCACATCGGCACCGCGCCCCCCCCCCCCCCTCCTCCTCCTCCTCAACACTATTAAGTCGTCTCTCTGCACCCCCCCCCCCCCCTCTCTCTCTTTAATCAATTCTCCTTCCTTCGATCTCGCTGCCTGCGAGCCTGGTTACCTTTTTAATGTGGCTAATAGAATGAGCCTAATGACACAGTTGAGGTCCTGCAGCCTTTTCTGGCCTTTATTCTTCAGTCTGGCTGAAACCAGAGAGAGCACACACACCAGAGCGTCTGTGGCGTCATTATTTGAACACAGCTTCTATGTTGACGAAACAGGAAGTAGATTTGTGGTAGTGAGTTAAATACTGAATACCTGTCTATGATTTACTAGAAGGTTGTGGATTTTTCTATGATTTTTAGAGTTTTTTATGCTTCTTAATGATCGAGTTGGAGGTTATTCTAACATCAGAAAGCTCATCTCATGCCGTGTGTGTGTGTGTAGAGTTTAGATGTTAACATCAGACTGTGTTTCTGGCAGATTCTCTGACTCGACCTCACCGGACCGTCTTCACACGAGCCATCGAGGCCTGTGACCTGCACTGGCAGGACCCCCACCTGCAGCACATCATCACAGAGGACCACTGCCCCAACTACTGTTACCACGACAACCTCGACAGCTCCCTCTTCGACGCCCGAGGGTGGCCCCTGTGGCACGGTGAGGCACTTAGACAGACGCTCCTCAGACTTTATCGTCATTCAGGTAGACAAGTGTACACAGGATGAAATGATGTCGGCTCAGCACAGTGTGTAATATACCGTGATGTATGGCGTGGCAACCTAAGGGGTTAACAGTAGTGCAAAATTATTCATATATAACGGGTATGAAGTAACGTATATAGAGCAGCGTGCAGAGATCAAAAGCAAACGAAATTAAAAATGAAACGTTTTGCCGTCTTCTTCAGAGCACGTCCCCACGGCGTGTGCACGAGTGGACGCCCTGCGGTCGCACGGTTACCCGAAGGAAGCGCTCAGGCTGGCCATCGCCATCGTCAACACGCTGCGGAGGCAACAGCAGAAGCAGATAGAGCTGTTTCGCTCACACAAAAAAGGTGAGCTGATCCTCCCTCAGGCTGCGCTCACCTGCAGGTGTGAATACATAAAACCTCCATCTTGGAGCAGTTACCGGTCTCTCAGTGTGTCCTTCCTCCATGATGCTGAGGTCTCTGTGGGCATCAGACAGGCCCTCCTTCCTGGCTTCACACAGTGAAATAACAATGAGAAGAGCTCATCTCTTTTGATGGATTCAGTGACTCTGTGACGCCATAGTGACGGCGTTAACACTTCCTTAACACACCTTGTGTTTGTGTCGCTGCAGAGCTGCTCCACAGAGGCGTCACGTCCGTCACCAACCTGGAGGGTTGGGTGGGCCACCCTCTGGACCCCATCGGCACGCTGTTCAGCACCCTCATGGAGACGGCGGGGAGGGGCGCCGAGGACGGTGCGCCGCTCGACTTCTCCGGTAAATGCACAGGAAAACACAACACTCATCAGTTGCACAAGGTTTCAGGGGTTAAAGTGCTCTGGCTGAGGCTTCCAGTCGATGGAATCATCTGAGGATGTGACCAGCAGCTCCTCCGTCACACACACTGCATGTAGAGGAGGAAAAATAACAATACAAACATAGATCACACACCAACTGTCTTTTCCCCGGTTGCTGCAGTGATTGTCTGTCCTGTCAGAGCTGCAGGCCCTCAGGTCGCAATCAGTAGCGATGACACAGACGAGCTGATTGGCCCACAGTCATCCTCCAATATCAGCTCATGAATAAGACATGCGGCAGGAAAAACACTCCAATTAAAATGCATTAATTATGCAGGGAGCCGGATTTCAGCCTGCTGCAGCCCGAGCGGCCGCCGCAGTCAGCGCGCCGTCACTGTCGGCTGAGAAAGTTTCTCTCAGTGTGTTTTTAGAGTTAATGAATAAAGTGAAAAAAATCCAATTAAAACAAACTAAAAGGCAGAAAAGTGAAGCGAGGAGTCTGAAGACGGTCCACAGAAAAAGCCCTTTTCAATTAAGACTGGTGTTTATATCTGAGTGTGTGTGTGAGTGTGTGTGTGTGTGTGTGTGTGTGTGTGCACGCTCAGGGACCGTTAACCCCCCTGGGATGAGGTGTGAGGTCTGCCAAGACATCATTAACCCATTAAAACACATGATTACCGTCCTCAGGAGGATACACTGTGAAAAAAGAACAGCAGAATGAACAAATAGATCAATACCTTTTATCAATACTCTGCTCAGGTCACAGCTCACCCCGTCCTCCCCCCTCTCTCTCTCGTTGCTTTCAGGCTCCTCGCTCAGCTCATCCAGGAGGGCGGAGCCTCCAGTGTTCCCAGCGCAGCGCTTCCTGGTGGAGGGCGAGTCTTTCGTGTCCCTGGCTGTAGAGACGGCTCTGATTGGCTTAGGGCAGCAGAGGGTGATGCCAGACGGCCTCTACGCCCAGGAGAAAGTCTGTCGCAACGAAGAGCAGCTATTGGCCAAGCTTCAGGAAGTCACCTTGAACGACATGTTGGTGAAGAACTTGCGGAAGCAAGCGCTTTTCCTGCTCGAGGGTGAGTGAGGCTGAAAAGTGTCATTTCTGCATTTTCTCGCAAAAAACACAGATTATTTGTTTTTTTTTTATGATCCAGTCAGATAATATCAAATTTGCTAAACTTGCACAAACAAGATTCTCAGCACATCAGGAAGCCATGATTGACCCACATGTGACCAGCAGTCACATGACCAACATTCAGAGAGCTGATCAGCTGATCTGCATGTAGCCATGATTGTGATGTTTCCACAGAGCAGCAGGACTTCATGCTGCAGTGAACACTGAGCCCACAGTGACTCCACAAATACAATCTGCTCAGTGTCCAAAGGGTTTCTGTCTCTATGCTAAGCTAAGCTAAGCTAAGCTAACCTGAGGCATGCTGTCTAAGACATTTACAACCTGCTGAACACCTGAACGTGTGTTCTGTTAACTGTACACTTTGGATGTGTGTATTTCCAGTTGTGTTAGGGTGCAGTGTGCATCGTGTGTGTTTGCTGTGCTAAGTTTCTGCTCTGGGCTCCGTCACGTGCAGCTTCTGCTAACTTTGTGTGGTTGTGATCAGAAAATGGAGGCTCGTGTGAAATAATTCATCAGATTCAGATTCAGAAAACTTTATTTGTCCCCGGGGGGCAAGCATGACATTAAGAACATGTAAAATAATAAATATTAAAAAAGAGAAAGAAAATTATAGACACAGTTATGAATCCTTTTCAGACCAGGATACAGTTTCCTGCAGCTGCTTCTCTATAAAAGAGAAGCTGACGGATGATCTCGTCTACAGACCACGTCTGCGTCTTTAGACCTGAGGTCTGACCTGCTGTGTGTCCTGTTGTCTTCTAGCTGGTCCTTACAGCGGTCTGGGGGAAATAGTCTACAGAGAGAGCGTCCCCATGCACACCTTTGCCAAGTATCTCTTCTCCTCCCTGCTACCTCACGACGCCGACCTGGCGTACAGAATTGCACTGAGGGCCATGAGGTGAGTAAATAACAAAAATAAACCCACACGTTTCAACAGACTGCAGTTAGCTCTCGTCTGCTGCCGTCAGAAGTTGGTTACTTTTTTTTGGACTACATCTGTGGTCATATTTGTTACCATGGAAACGCGTAATATTCCCATCATTTGTGAGCTTAACAGAAAAAGCCTCGGTGTTGGTGCGCAGCGCTCTGATGTTGACTATCAGTAAATTTAGTTGTTAGCATCTGTTAGCATTAGCATCAGAAATGTTGTTTACTTTCTGAAGACGTGTGAGGCCATCTCTGAACTTCAGGAATCTCAGGAAGCAGCAACAAAACAAACATGCAGACCTTTGTACGGGTGTAATGTTAACCTGCAGGCTTAAGGAAGAAAAGGTGCATTCAAGAGCGACTGGGAGGTTTAACGGAGACCTGTGAGAGCGCGGCAGAGACAGAGGAGGAGGAAAAGCAGCAGATTTAGGAGCTAACTGGGACACTGTTTAATGACAAAACCTCCTTCTGCTGGAATATTCACTGAATAATTCAAGGACTTTTATAAAGTGTGTGAATAATAAATGGCTGCTGTTGGCTTTCTCCCTGACCATCCCTGAAATTAAAGCTTCTGATTTGTGAATCTTTTTTTTTTTTTTAAATGGAAGAGAATCGTAAAACTGCAGCAGCTGCTTCTGGATGTTATTTTTAGACCTTTTCCAAGTGCTCACAGCCCGAGGCCAAGATCCACCTGAGCTCAGGTGTGCAGACTATTGATCGGCGCTGCAGAGCCAACATTACACTGATAACTTCTTTACGTCTGTCAGAGCTTCCTGTTCTTTTCTAATGAGGTCTACCCCCCCTCCATGCTCAGGCTGCCCGTCCTGGAGTCCACGGCTGCCTCCGGCGACCTGTCCCGGCCTCCCCACATCGTGTCGGTGGTGCCAAACCGCTACCCTCGCTGGTTCACTCTGAACCACATAGAGACCCAACAGTGTGAACTGGCCTCCACCATGCTCACTGCTGCTAAAGGTGCACAATTTAAACACTCCTATTTATACGTGTAGAGTCTATAAGAACAGTAATAACGCTCCTAGACGTCTAGCTGCTAACACGTTAGCTTACCTCTCTGTTAACAGGTGACGCCCGTAAGCTTGAAACAGTGTTAGAGTCCATCCAGAAGAACATCCACTCCTCCTCCCACATCTTCAAACTGGCCCAGGACGCCTTCAAGATCGCCACGCTGATGGACAGCCTGCCGGACATCACGCTGCTCAAAGTCTCGCTGGAGCTGGGCCTTCAGGTAAACAACAACAACAACAACAACAACACACATGTGAACATGACGTCAGGTGGACTCGGCTCATCTTTCGGGGGGTTTGTTTGGTTTCCAGGTAATGAGGATGACGCTGTCCACGCTGAACTGGCGGAGGAGGGAGATGGTTCGATGGCTCGTCACCTGCGCTACTGAAGTTGGTGAGTTTGTTTGTCACGTCTGAACAAACTGCTGTTACTGTCATGTTTTTTATAAGAAGTAGAACAAAAAGTGGAGAAAATGCTCAAATGTAAGAAACAACAGGTCAGACTCTGGAGGAGGGGGAGGCAGAGGGGGAGGCGGGGGAGGGAGTGCAGGGCAGTAATTATGGCTGCTGGCTGATTGAGTGGGTTCTTGTGTTTGGAATTGAACGCTGAAGCCTGGCGGCTGATTTCCCTGAAGCGGACAGGAAGTTGTGTCTGGAGGGAGGAAAGCCCTCCTCCCAGATGATTTCTTGTGAATGTAAGCAAGTGACAAGGAGTCCCTGTTCCTGTGAGCCGGGTCTGAATGGATCCATTGAGAACACAGTCAGCGATGCAGAGTGGAGCCACGTCACTGATGTCAGAGACGGACAAACACAACGCTCAATAACTGTGTGTGTGTGTTTGGTATCATTACATAAGAGGAAGGTGGGCTTTTGTACGATTTTGAACGAGAGTTAGCTTAACAGACGAGTTCAATCTCCCCAGTTAAGAATTTGTTGTCATTGTTTTACCAATTTAGAGATGATGCATTAAAAGTGGAAACACCAGGGGGCCAACATTGAGCCTTGGGGAACACCATGGCACCCAAGAAGGGTCTTTGAGTCTTGTGTTTCCATCGTTAGCTAAATCTGCCCAAAGACGAAACGCATGAATGAGCTAAAGTTTCAGTTTCAGTCATTTTTGGGTATTAAACTAAATAATGATGATTTTCAGGCAGGCACTCCCATAAACAGGCAAAACTTTGTATTTACCTCGGGTGTTGTAATGCTTCAGTCCAGCCGGGGTCCCCTGACATGTGGTTCCGCTGGGTTTGTGCATGGGCTGCTAGCTTCACCATCCCATGGTGTTCTACAGGGAGAGAAAGTGTTAAACTGAAATTCGAAGTCTCAAATTATCAACATCTCAAATTCCCACAGCACACTGCTTTGTTGTGTAGCTTCGTCGGGCCAAAGAGGACAAAAACATGGAGGTCTATGAGGACTGACTAATTTTCAGAGACACCCTCAAGTGGCCATTAGAGGAACTGCAGCATTTTGAATTTTCTCAAACACAGGGAAACAAATCCGACACGCCTAGCACAGTGTGGGCTAACGTTAGCTGAACCAAGAGAAGCAAACTGAATGTTGATTAGCTTAATGCTAACATCTCTCTTCTTCTCTGCAGGTGTGTTTGCCCTGGACAGCATCATGCAGAGCTGGTTCACCCTCTTCACCCCCACCGAGGCGACCAGCGTTGTGGCGAGCACAGTGATGTCCAACAACACCATCGTCCGCCTGCACCTGGACTGCCATCAGCAGGAAAACCTGGCCAACTCCGCCCGCACCTTGGCCCTGCAGTGTGCCATGAAGGACCCCCAGAACTGCGCCCTGTCGGCGCTCACGCTGTGCGAGAAGGACCACATCGCCTTCGAGACGGCCTACCAGATAGTTCTGGATGCGGCTGCCACAGGAATGAACTACACACAGCTGTTTACAATAGCACGCTACATGGAGCATCGCGGCTATCCTATGAGGGCGTACAAGTTAGCGACGTTAGCCATGACTCACCTGAACCTCACCTACAACCAGGACACGCACCCAGCCATCAACGACGTGCTCTGGGCGTGCGCCCTCAGCCACTCGCTGGGGAAAAACGAACTGGCAGCCGTCATCCCCCTGGTGGTGAAAAGCGTGAAGTGTGCCACTGTCTTGTCGGACATTTTGCGGCGGTGCACGCTAACGACGCCGGGCATGGTGGCGCTGCACAGTCGCAGGAACTCTGGGAAGCTGATGTCTCTGGACAAAGCTCCGCTCAGGCAGCTACTGGACGCCACGATCGGGGCCTACATCAACACGACGCACTCGCGGCTGACGCACATCAGCCCGCGCCACTACAGCGAGTTCATAGAGTTCCTCAGCAAAGCCAGAGAGACGTTTCTCATGGCGCACGACGGACACCTTCAGTTCACACAGTTCATAGACAACCTGAAACAGATTTACAAGGGCAAGAAGAAGCTGATGATGCTCGTCAGAGAACGATTTGGATGACCAAATCCAGTTTTTTTACTTGAGTCTTCTTTTTCAATCCTTTCTAACTTGAAGTGAAAAATCCACCTAAAACAACCTTCATGTGAATCCTGTGATTTGGGACTGATGGTTAAATAACAGACTGTGATGTGAAGCGCAGACAGTGTTGGAACCGGACAGCTCAAAGTGACGGGACCGAGCGTGAAACATGTTCGACTCACATTTTCTACTAAAAGTGACAAAGTCTGAACTGAAAAACACAAAAAAGACTGGAAAACCCAACCGCCCAGGGCCAGAGGTGTCAAACCGTGTGCAGGATCTGAAAAAATAACCAGGTTTTTATGCCAAACAGGGCAGGAAACTACCTTCCCTCCGAAAAAGAGAACATGACACAAACATCAACGATAAAATCAACCATATTTAAATGATACGAAATAATAACCAGAAACGTGTGAAACAGAGTTAGACACTAGGGCTGCAACTAATGACTATTCCAATAGTCGACTAGTCGTTGACTAATAGTCGATGACTTTGGGCCGTTTTGCTGTTGATTCAACCCCCTCCGTGCTGCCACTTCTACCGCTGACTCCACACGGTTCTCAGTCTAGCGCACCCTTTCCTCCACACCCTCCACACCAACCTAACAGACGGCTCATCCTGGTTTCGAACCCAGGACCTCTTGCACTCAAAGCACCAATCACCCCGCTTACACCACGAGCCAGAGAATCAGTCCCCACTGCACGTGCTAGCATGCCATGCAATGACGTCACTAACGACCCGTCGACTACTAAATTAGTTGTCGACAAGTTTTGCCATCGACTAGTCGTTGCAGCCCTAGTGGAGACCAGGTGAACTATGTAAACACACTCAGAATATCCCACAATGTGTCAGGCCTTTGAACGCAGCTAAGCTGAAGACAGCATGCACAAAACGTTTAAATAAAATTACTACTGAAATATAAATAACTTACAGGGTTAAACTGTTTATAACTGAACATGCTGCCATGCTGCACACATGATCCTCTAGAAGGACAAACAGCAGCAGGAGCATGATCCTGATCAGGCAGATGCGTTCAGAGGAATCAGTCAATAGCGTGTACACAGAGATGGTCAGCCTGGTGTAAACGTGTCTCATTTCCACTCTTATTGATACATCTGGCCTCTGGTGTTAATGTGTGCATCAGAAGGAGAGACGTTTACCTTTTACATGCCTGAACGGGAGAAGGTCGTCCTCCTCCTCCTCCTCCTCAGCTCACAGCCTCAAAGAGAAGACAAACGGCTTTAAACCAAATGGAGCACCTCCAGCCGAAGCGACGAGTACCTCTTACTATTCTTATTAAAGGATCCAGCTTTACTGTCCCATCCATCAGAAGGACTTCTGTGGCTCTGCAGTGTTGTCTCAGACGTTCAGTTTGTCACGTTAACATGACTCTTGTGGAAACTGTCAGCATACGTACACTCTCAGGGATTTCTCTAAAAGAAAAAAAAAGAAGAGAACAAAAACATTTTATTGTCCTGTAAATATGAAAGTATATGTCTGAAAAATGTATATGTTAACTAATTTATGACAGAATATTCTATGTAAGGCACAATACTTGAAGCTGCAGTACTTTTGGTTTTTGAAACATATCAGAAGGACTTCAAATCGATGGCCTTGCATCGCAGCAGGAGTCCAGGCCGCCGCCTGTGTTGGGCTCTGCGGGCATGTGATGACCTGCAGAGAGAGACAGGAAGTGCTGAGGAGAGTCTCACCATGCCTCCTGCAGCAGTTTACGTCCACACTTCTTCTTCTTCTTCTTCTTCTCCTCACATCTCGACTTTGTGCAGGACAGAAAGTTGCTCTTCACCGTTTCCATTCCTCTCTCCACAGGAACAGCCTTCCTTTCTCGCCTTGTCTTAATGCTTTAAAACAACCAAATGGCCGTTCTGACTACCAAACTCTGACTTTGGTTACAGCCTTGTAGTGTCTTTGGTTTGTAGCTGGACTTCTGTGTTCTGTGCTTTAAAAGCTCATCTCATCCGTGTCGTCTCTCTCTTAGAGTCCGTCGGTAGCTTCTTCTTATTTATTGTTACGTTTGGTAAATGATTGTAAAACCATGTCGACATGCTCATGAAGTTCAAACTGAGATTTGATACACTGATGGATTTATTTATGTAACTAAATCACTGTTTTATAAACTTGTTAATGAATCAACACTTTGTTTTTGATTAAATTAGTTTTTTGAGATGGCGATGTCTACCTGATCTTTATTACCGAACCAACCCGGGCCCTGGTGTTTGTACCGTATTCTCCGGACTATAGGTCACAGAAGGAAAAAAAACATATATCTGGTTATAAGTTGCATTTTGGGGGGAAATTTACTTTACTAACCGAGACCAAGAACAGACATTTCATCTTGAAAGGTAAATTATAACAATAACAATAGAACAGAGAACAATCGTTTGTTACGGCATTAGCATAACGTCACACATTGATGGCGAACTCAACAGCTGTCCTTTATGCAACATATTAACAGTTATTCAAATAACTATAGCATAAAGAACACAACGAGCTGATCAATCTCTCCATCTCACTCCAAACACTAAATCCATTTCTTCCTCGGTGTTGTTCTGAACAACTCCGCCAACTCCAGAGGTAGACAAGTCTAGAGTGCCCGTGAAATTATAAGTAAGTCACATCCCCAGCCAAAGGAAAAATACGGTAGTTAACAGACTCAAAATGCCAACAACATACAACAAAAACATCCAAACTCTGCAAGACAGACACACAATGACATGTGACCACAGTCACGCACAACAATTCCACAAATCTGCAAGACTACAAATGAAGCAAAGGGAAGTGTAACGACTAAATCAAAACAGAAACTGCAAAGACACTGAAAACAAATGACCACAACAGACACACACTGATCATACAGAGGTGCAGAGTCCCAAGACAACCACAAAATGATCACAGAGATGCAAAATCGACACCTAAATACTGTTCACAGCTATTGATCGTGAACGATGAGGATTTTAAAACGCAGCTCTGAGGATCAGAGGAAAACAGGCCGATGACTGTGAGGCTGCAGGACTGTTCACTTATTTATGTGTGAAGAAGACGATGGATTAGATGGAGCAGCCATGATGATGATGATGCTCTCTGCTCTGACTTCATCACTGATGCTTCACACACGGAAACAGATTCAGATTCATTATCAATCATTTTAAACATAAAGGAACATTCAAAGAAGAGCTCAGAGATTTTATGATTCACATTTCAAACTTCCACCTCCAGCTGCAGCAGCTCCAGCGGCCTCCGCCTGTCAGTCACACAGTGACCTGCACAGACATGGCTGCATCATGAGGAAACGTCCATCGGATCCTGTGAGCAGCTCGTGTCTCTGACCCCACATTAGTGAAGCCATCGACGCCGCTGTGTTATCTGTCTGCTATGGAAGCCGCAAAAATGGTCGGCCATCATATCAGATGTCAGAATCTAAAAAGGCCGAGCAGGCTGAGGTGTTACTGTAGATTCTCCTCAAGCACAAACGTCCAGTGTAGCTTTCCCCGGATAAATCTGTACGTTTTTTTTCTTGTAATGTTCTGATTCTTTTCTCATAAGTTTCCTTTTTTAAATAAATAGTTTTCTGTGCACGTTGCCTCATTTTGTTTTTATTGCCACACAAACCAGGCATTCAGATTTGCACAAGTAAAAAAATCTGCATCACAACAAGTGGACAGAAACTCTGGAGGGGCTGAAAGTAGCACACAAACCAGCAAACTGTAAACAACCAGCAGCCTGTAAACAAACTGCAAACAACCAGCAGCCTGTAAACAAACTGCAAACAACCAGCAGCCTGTAAACAAACTGTAAACAACCAGCAGCCTGTAAACAAACTGCAAACAACCAGCAGCCTGTAAACAAACTGTAAACAACCAGCTGCCTGTAAACAACCAGCAGCCTGTAAACAAACTGTAAACAACCAGCAGCCTGTAAACAAACCAGCAGCCTGTAAACAAACTGTAAACAACCAGCTGCCTGTAAACAACCAGCAGCCTGTAAACAAACTGTAAACAACCAGCAGCCTGTAAACAAACTGCAAACAACCAGCAGCCTGTAAACAAACTCTAAACAACCAGCAGCCTGTAAACAAACTGTAAACAACCAGCAGCCTGTAAACAACCAGCAGCCTGTAAACAAACTGCAAACAACCAGCAGCCTGTAAACAAACTGCAAACAACCAGCAGCCTGTAAACAAACTGCAAACAACCAGCAGCCTGTAAACAAACTGTAAACAAACCAGCAGCCTGTAAACAAACTGTAAACAACCAGCTGTCTGTAAACAACCAGCAGCCTGTAAACAAACTGTAAACAACCAGCAGCCTGTAAACAAACTGTAAACAACCAGCTGCCTGTAAACAACCAGCAGCCTGTAAACAAACTGTAAACAACCAGCAGCCTGTAAACAAACAGCTGCCTGTAAACAACCAGCAGCCTGTAAACAAACTGTAAACGACCAGCTGCCTGTAAACAAACCAGCAGCCTGTAAACAAACTGTAAACAACCAGCTGCCTGTAAACAACCAGCAGCCTGTAAACAAACTGTAAACGACCAGCTGCCTGTAAACAACCAGCAGCCTGTAAACAACCTGTAAACAGGGTCAATACAGCCACAGGCAGCACTGAGGCTCCAGCTGACTGAAGCCCTCTCTGAGGCGGCCCTGCAGCAGTATGTAGATCGGTGCGGTGGAGGTTGGACAGAGCACCTTGGTGAGGATTACGGGGCTGCACCAACCATCCATCACACTCAGGCCGTCCTTGGAATACATAATGTAATGATAATCTGATCCAGTATGCAAATGAAGGCACGGCGGGCTGACTGCAGGGAGAAACGTCCACCACGCTCCAAACGACTGGTCTGTAATCAGATTACTGGTCTCAGCACACAGCTGGAAGAGCTGCGTGTTGATGTTCAGTCAGATCAGCTGACCGCCCTTTGTTAGGTAGCAGGTTTGAGGTGTTTCTAATCCATGAGGCTCAATCCCACTGATTTAATGCACCATGACTGACACGCCAAGGGAGTGTCATCGCAACACACACAGACACACAACATGCAGACATGATGGGAAATCACAATCACAAGGGTGATGTTGGCGGCCATTTTGTGCGGCTGACTTTAACCCCGTTGACATCTGACACGTCTGCCTGTCGAGCTATGTGATGAGGCTTTAATGGAGAGGAACCATCTGACAGCAGGGACATCTGTTTATCACTTCATCATTTCAATTACCGGCAGAGTTCAACAACCAGTGAAAAGATTTCCCTTTCAAGCCAAACGAGACCTTCTGTCTCCGTCAGGATGCATCACATTCATGACCTTTCCTCACAGGATATAGAACCGGCGTCCGCCTCTTTCATCAGAGCGGGAGCTGGTGTCGTTTTCATTCTCACTCCTGTGGCCCGTAAAGAAGAAAACCGCTTTAAAAGGGAATCCAAAATGTCACAAGCTGGAGCGATTGCTGTCCATAAAGTTTTCATAAATGTCACAGCAAACGAAACAGCCAATAGCAATTAGCCGTTTTCCTCAAAAGGCCACCTCGCCGCCACAAAAATCCTCCGTAATGACGCACAGCACGAGAGAGAAGCAGAGAAACACCACCTCCAGTTATTCACTTAAGTGATTTCAGTGGGTGCAGCTCTGTGAGGAGCATGCAGAGCTACTTAACTCCCCAGAGGAACTTGACGGTCAGTCACACCAGTGACCTGCAATGATTGACCAATCAGAGTCTCCCTGGACCATTTCAAAACATCTTCTGCGGTCTCCTAGCAACAGAGCCTGTTGATTGGCATTCAGTGCCGTTGACAGCGAAGCTCTTTAGCCTCAGTATAAAGTGTCATCTCTGCACTGGATGAATAGACGTGAATTAAATAAAACTCATCGGTCAACTTATTGTAAACGGTTTTACTGAGAGGCTGCATCAAGTGCAGTGGATTTTAAATGTACTAGTGTTAAAATGATATCATTATATATAATTATTTTACTAAAGGACTGGAAATTAATGGTTTAATATATAACAGTATATGTGATATTTACTTTATTTTATTACTTTAGTTTATAATTAAACTTACGACAGACACCAGTTATATTGAATAACGACAGCATAATAGTACAACAACAGTCATAATTACAGCTAAATAGTAATTTAAGAGCAGGCTAAATGTCTGTTAGCTAAAGGTAAAGAGATGACTAGCTACAAGGTAGCTGAGGTTAGCTAAACAAAGGCAAGCTAAAAAAAGCCAATGGATATACTGTTTCTAAATGTAAAAGTCCTCCTGAGCGTCACATCATTGTGATCAGTTCATTTCTCCAGGTGTGTGTTTACGTTCTCAGCTGGAACAGAATGAAAAAGATCGCAGAGAGCTGCGCACATCCCTGGAGAGAAAGCCACGAGCTTTTATTGATATTTATGACCAGACTTTATAATTAAATACTAATTAATACCTTCACACGCCTGAGCGCTGTCTTCCACATCGCCCCTGTCAGAAGATTAATAGTTGCCATTTGCTCAGCTCCTTAACAAGCCGGCAGACCAGGCTTCAGCAGCGCCGAGAGATATTTCACTCACAGCCATTAGCACCTGAAGAGAAGCAGCCTGCATGTAATATCCAAACCGCCCCTCCTGACAGCGTCCGACCTCCCTGTGATCATTCCTCTGCAGCTGATGTAACAGTGTAACATGAGCCCCCTGTGAGATTTACGATACAGGAAAAAAAATCCAAAAGAATTAATACATTAAAGTTAATTTATCAGCCTTTGTTCAAGCAGGGCTTCACCTGAGGGCGTCCATTACCTTTACATTGCATTACAGTGTGCGGGCCACTTAATTAATGCGTGGTACCAGACTATCTCCAACTTACTGGGCTGTTTAAAGATGGGTGTTAAATGTTTGACCAGGTGATTTTCTTCCTCAGTGCACAGCAGGATGTCACGCAGCACCTCGTCTGCATAATTTTTTCAGTTCATTTACAGTCAGCGGTACAGTCTGACCTTTATTTCTGCTCTTTCAAACTGAACGTCGGGCCGTGAAATAAACCGGACAAGAAGCTACGCTGGCATTTTCAGAGAGACGCTGAAGCACACACAAAAAAAATCTACAACAACGGCGAGAAAATGCTTTCAAATGACACAAAGACGTGCTTAAAAACACAATCACAAAGGGAGAACGGGTAGCTACGCTAATGCTAAGTGAGCTCAAAAAGAGACCAATGCTAAAATCACACTCCTCACCATCAGCTGCTGCTTGCAGCGTTGTCTTTTAGTGTTTCTGCAACCCTCCTAAAACTGACATGTGCTGTTCAAACTACCGTAGCTCGGGTTATGTTCGCACTATTGGAAAACCCTCAACAGATTCTGAAAGCGGAGAAACGGCTCTTTCGATCGCTATTACATTCATTACGGTAATGACCACATTGCGTGTGTGCCAGGGGCGGGAGTTTTGTGGAGCGTAGGATGTAAAATAGTTTAATTTTTGTAATCTCTTGTTGTCTTGTTGCTGCACATTTTATAGTTGTTTATAAAGAGAAATTTGATGAAACTTACACACTGTTCTGAGCATTTATAACATAATAACAAATATGTGGCAGCTTTTGAAAGTTATATTTCATCTGTCAAGAAAAACAGGTCAAATAATTAATACAAAGAACATTTTCTGACAGAATCATTAAAAAAAACTGTTATAATTATAGTTGTGAAAGGGTTAACATTTCAGCATGCTAGATAAATAGATATACTTCACTGATCCCGCAGGGGGAATTGGTACAATATGCTTAAGTACTAATCAGTTCTAAAGGTAGCAGCATTAGCTTATTGAAGCATTTCAGTGTGCTAGCTATTTATGAAAGTCATAAATTCAGAGTCAAGAATATAAATAAAACTGCAGTTCCTACAGTGCCCACTTGGGGTTAGCCCCAGAAACTGAGTCAGTCTCCACAGACCTGCATGCTAAAATGTTTAAATGAGCAGCAGGTTTACAGCCTGGTTTACAGTGGGTGGATCCTTATATAACTGCCTTGTTAACTATTTATACAAAAAGAAAATGTGTAGGCAATAAAACCATAAACCTGAATATATCACAATATGAAAGCACTAAGAAGGAACACAGAACAGCACATTCTCCTTTAATGTTGGCCTAGAACAGATACACAGTACTGTATATATACTGTACACACACACACACACACACACACACACGTCGGCTCAGTCAAAATTAGCTGCGACCCTGAACCCTCCGCAGACGAACCTCAAACCTCACTGAACACACACCTGAACATCTCACAAAGGAAAAACAGGAAAACCCAAGGCCAGGATCTGTCTTCATGTGCAGTACTTTGTGTGACCTATTGTGTCTGTGTGTGTCTGTGTGTGTGTTGGAGGGGGGGGGGCTCTGACACTGTCTACAGTAACCAAACTAAATGACTGTAATTATTTCTCAAGCTGCAAGCAGCTCATGCATGTTTTATTCTCCATCTGGACCCGGACTGCACACACAGTGGTGATCATTGTATCCAGGAGCCTTTGTCTCTCAGCCTCCTTCTCTCCAGCCCGTGAGGCTTGAAGGCAAAAGACACAGCCTGAGGTGAGAGGTGCCGCTAATACAGTAACAACAGGAAGTGCAGTGTCCTGCTGATGTAGCCTGCACTCCAACGTGGTCAGTACGTGGAGAAGATCCAAATCTACAGGCCGTAATGGTGGAAGATATTTCTTCCTGCTGTGCGCCAGATTTGTGGTGGTGGTCCTTTGTGTCTTTTAGAGGAGTTAGTGATCTGTAAAGTGCCAAATGAACTGTGAAGCCGCCTCAGAGCGAGCACATCTCTCTGTCTGTCTCTGCTCTGGGAGGAAGAAGGTGGCATCATGTTACACACATACAAATGAAGGCTCATTGGTATAAACCAGGGATGGGAACATATTTAGTATCATCATCATCGGACTAATAATAAGACGAAAATCACTGGTTGGCATATGAGAGAGTCAAAGTACCAGATTACAATGGGTGTTGGTTTTACACATGAACAACTGGTATCGAGCCAAACTAGCTCCACATGCTAACACATGATGTTCAGCTGGTTTAAACAAAAGGTACAACTGAAGCTTTGTTAACAACACCACAGGCAGAGAGACCCCAAAGTGGTCACATTTCATCCAGATGAAGGGTCACAAAGGTGTGTCCGACACGTGTCAAGATGATACACAAAAATCAAAATCAATATCTGAAGAAAATCTCTACTCTGTAGCTGATTCCTGTTCCGTCTGACGCACCAGCATTAACATTCCTTTGTGCAAAGATGCTACCAGGGCTAGAACAGGTTAACTCCTGTTCTTTTAAACAGATTCAATCCACTGTAATAACACACTGCAGGGCGCTCTTTGTGTGAGGACACCGAGCAAACACACACCAGATCATTAAATATACCATCTGAGAGTGTGTGCATATGATAATAGACATGCATGTTTAGGGGGGGATGCTCTGCATAATGTGAGTGTGTGTGTGTGTGTGTGTGTCCATGAACAATAGCGACCACGTGGCTGCAGCGGTGCTGGTAATTGATGAATGGGATGAAGAAGAGAGGACCCTGAGGGAATTCTCCACAGCGCTGTAATCAAAGCCTTGATAGTGTCCCTGCCTTTGACTAATGGGCCCAAAAAGAAGCCTCTTACAGCCTGCCTGTTCCACCGCTTCACCTCAGAGAGGGAGAGGAGGAAACCCAACACACAACCCAATCGGGTGAGATACATGAGCGTGACCTTACAAAAACTGTGTTAATGACAGAGCGAGCGCTGCATGCTAACACAGGAAATGAGCGGATAATACACTCAGAGCAAGGAGGGGTGAGGTTCATGATGCTACAAAGAGGTTTGGGAAGTCCAACTTCTAATGCCATGTCACGCGCAGTGACACATTTTAACTATGCGGTTGGTCAAACAAACAAAACATTGGTGATGTATTAACTGACGTCACTCACTCATGGAGCCACAAGGCAAGAAACGTTGACTGTGAGGAGGCAGCATGCCCCTGACGATGTTTCTCTAAGTGTTCACTTGCCGTTTCACTGGTTAAACTTGGGCGTTAAACCTGAGTTAGCGGTAAGTCAAAGATCACAGTTTGTCTGTGCAACAATAACATGTTGACATGCAACAATAAAAATGTTTTACAAGGCAAACCGGGCACTTCTGCTGCCACCACAGTGCAAATCAGTAACAAATTCAACCCAATCACAACTATAATCAATACTCAAACAATCCAGCACTACACTGTCTTTTCCACTAATGCTGTGATTGACTACAACACCACAACAACAGTGTAACCATGGTAACCCCACACAACAACCCTCGCAATGACGTGTCAAAACCTGCAGTTCTTCTTAAGGCCACTCGAGGGCTGGCTCTTAAAGTGAAAGACATCTTAATGTTTTGTTTCTCATCTGTTTACATGAGATTAGGATTTTAAATGATACAGGCGGCCATCTTTAATTCCAAGAGCATCTGGCTGACCTGTAAACACCACTGGGCCTGGTTAAAAAACATTTTTAATGGTTTTAAGCTTGCACTTCACGTGTTTGGCCACTAGATTATCTTTAAAGACGAAAACTGGACATGAGTTCATTTTTAGTTTTTGTTGACATCAAATAACACAAATTCAAACCAACAAAGCTGATATATATATAATGTATAATAATGCATTCTAAAAGCGTCTATCTTGCTTTTTTCCGTCCCTTTCACCTTCAGTTACTGTAGGACTCTCATTTAGAGGTGTCTGCTGTACCTGTTCGTTCTTTACCCGCTGATTTATGAAGTTCATTCGAAGCCGTTCGTCACAGGCAGGTGAAGGATGGCGGGCAGGAGGGACCTAAAACACAGAAAGCAAACATTAATTGATGATGCCGCATAAAATTCATGAATTATTACAGCAGCTATTACAGTGACATTCAGGCTGACCTCGAGTTTAAGCTCTGAAATGATCCCTGAGCTGTGTCTGTTGTTGCAGAGAGCATCAGTGGTGTGTGTGCTGACTGATCAGCAGTCAATTAAAGCCAAATTTACAAGAAAATGAACACCATGAGGCGCTTTAGCAGCTCCGTTTTTAGTAGGGCTGTAATCTCCCAGTCGACACGTTCTGGCTCGACCAAAAATCTGATTGGTCGACTTTTTGTAGCGTTAATTTTATCAGGAGGAAAGTACCAAGTGCTGTGTTTTCGGCGCACCCGTTTCACAGGTAACAGTCGATCTTTGAACACCCCCCTTGTTTTCACTACTTTGGTTTAGCCCGACCCACTAGTGACAGAGAGTACCAGGCCCGGTGGTTTGCTGAATATTTATTTAGTTTTGACCGTGTCATTTAAGTCAGTCCTCCGCCATCATGTCAGAGACGTCTGCAGTGTGGCAGCGCTTCATGAAAAAAGACAACGGAAAAAAGTTTGCATCCTGAATTTCCCCTCGTGTCTGTCACAGCTCGACTACAAACATCGCATATCCTTATGCCTTGTCTCTGTTAGGCTGCCCCGTCCGTTTTGAGCATATGAACATTGACGTATTTCAATGTTTTGGTCTATTAAATTGTTTTTTAACTGCAGGTGCACTCGATCACAGCAGCGGCAGCACGCTTCAGATGACCAGGCTGGATGTCATTCAGCAAAGCTGAGCTCCTGTGTTCAGTCAATGATAGTGTCTGTAAATTATTATAACATGACAAACCAAACAATGGTCTAAATACAAACATAATATGTTTTGTGCTGATGTCACTAGATGAGGGGATATTTTTCGGAAATCCAGAGCTGTGATATTGCGCAGATGCACGCGATTAAAAATGCTGTCAGAGCAGGATCTGGTAGAGAAAGGCCCCGTTCACACTGGGGAAAAAATGTGGCTTAAGCAGGATTTGGCCGCATCCAGATCAATCCAGATGTGTTTTTTTCCGAGTGTGAACACCTCCAATCCGGCTGAATCCAGTAAGGCCCCGTTCACACTGGAGAAAGTCATTCCAGCTAGAGTAGGATTGAGCCCAGACAGCCTTTAAGCTGGATGCGTTCAGACCTATTTTCAAATCTGGCTAGCACACAGTTGTGTCCGCACTCAATCCGGCTTCATCCAGCATGTTTGCTGTTCTCCAAACCACTAGGTGGCGCCTCGTAATATGGCTAATAATGTGGCTAGCCGGATTTGAGCCAATCCTGCTAGATCCACCTCTCGAGGGTGGATTTAGCAGGATTGAAATCTAAGGCCCCGTTCACACTGGGGAAAAAAATGTGGCTTAAGCAGGATTTGGCCGCATCCAGATCAATCCAGATGTGTTTTTTTCCGAGTGTGAACACCTCCAATCTGGCTGAATCCAGTTTGATTTCAAGCCGGCTAGATCCACCCTCGAGAGGTAGATCTAGCAGGATTGGCGCCACCTAGTGGTTTGGAGAACAGCAAACACGCTGGATGAAGCCGGATTGAGTGCGGACACAACTGTGTGCTAGCCAGATTTGAAAATAGGTCTTTTCATCCAGCTTAAAGGCTGTCTGGGCTCAATCCTACTCTAGCTGGAATGACTTTCTCCAGTGTGAACGGGGCCTAAGTGTGTTGTTGTTGTTGTATTATCTTCCATCACCTAACCAGGAGCAGCACTAGTGCAACAATATAAACACAAGCCTGGACACACAGCAGCTTGTTTACCTTTTTCTCTTAAATGTCACAGCAGTGCGGTCCAGAGAATAAAACCCAACACACACACACACACACACATGTCATTACAAATGTATGGCATTACTCCTGCACACGGCGCGCTTGTGTGGCCTTTTGCGAGCGTCCTCAGAGACGTGGCATTGACAAACCTACAAACAGTAATTGGGCCATTATGACTCCCTGCGATGGTATTGATTCCGCTGTTTTAGGTGCAGGCGGGTAATGGGCGTCTAGACAGAAGGGTTCATATTGCAGGCAGTAGGGCCTGTGCAGTATTAGATACAGTAATCTTTGTGTAGTTCATGAGTCAGGTGTGCCTCGTGGAAATGATGTCATTCATCGAGCAGCGCTGCTCTGTGTCCAGAGCCGGTTCCTTCAGAGATGCTGGGTATAGTGTTGCAAGAGCAGGAGAGTCATCATTAAGACTCGTCAGCTGATAACAGCCTGAGAGATGGATCCATTCTGTGGCTCTTCAAACCTCGCGGTAACACCACGCTGTCCTCTTAGCAACTGACTGAAGACCTTTAATTGAGCTAATTGATGCCTACAAAGACGGAGGACGGCTATAAAAAGATACCAAAGTGCTTCCAGTGTGCAATTTCCACTTTCTGAAATGCCATTAACAAACAGCAGCTAAAAGGAACAAAGAGAAGCTTTCAGAGAAAACGGGTGAAACAAAAGGTGAAAAAAAATGTGCTGCAGAAGTTTGAGGTGATGCTCCGAGTCCGTACAGAAAAAAACCCTGAACTGCAACCTCATCCAAAGCTTGACCAACAGATGATACATCCAAACAGACACTAGGGGGCGTCTTGGAGTTTAAGCTAGCTAAAAAAAACAAAAAACAAAGCTAACTTTTGATACGTCAGATTTTACAGCTGACAAACCTTAAGCAGTTATGTGAACAGGTGCATGAGAAAGATCGTGATGAAGGCAGGACTTGTCGCCATGGTAACCAAGAAAAATGGCAGAAAGAAAAACACAACAAGTCAACAGCTTCTATCTATACTGCTCTGTAGTCTGCAGCAATGATGGTGTGATGAGAATCTGTCTGGTTTGCAGCGGCTGTGGTTACTTTCCCCCCCTTCAGTGTGTGCAGGGATTCCAACACTAATGCACACAACTGTAGACTGAAATACACTCCATATGGAAAGGGAAGGAGAAAACATGAAGATGGAGTCCTCTTTTCCCCAGTCCAATTATCACCAGAGTTAAAAAACTAATCCCAGTGGCTGCCAGCGCTGAATGACTACAATCTGCTGCAGGTTGCTTCTCAACTTTAAAAAAAAAAAATCCCGTCACCTGGAGAGCAGAAAGCAGGCGAGAGGGATCTCATCAGAGCTTTGCTGCTGATGAAAACCAAATATTACTGAGGCTGGGTTTCCATGGCGATAACGCGCTGCCCCCTTCCGTGACATCTGGGGGGGGGGGGTTCAGCTGTGAAGGAGGAACCGGCCCTCCCCTCGCTCTCCGTCTGCCTGCTTGGCCACAAACGTGAGCGGAATATACGAGTAAGCAGCATCCTGAGCACCTTTTCACCTTGTGTGTATCTACAGAGCTGTGTGCACAGCGCTCCCACAGGGACATCATCCCGACAAACACACACACACACACACACCCTGTGCTGCAGGACGGTGTCGGTCCGCAGAGAAATGCTGAGGCCATCGATTGCTTTCTCCACGGGGGCACAATGTGCAACCTGTGAGCCCACAAAATGTCAATGGATATGAATTGTGTAAAGAACTCTTGATCCCCTAATTCAATATTGCAAAGCTTCACAAAAGGTCGCACTGTGCAGCAAAAGAACAACATTGTCCTACACTTTAAAAAAAATGAGTTTACAGGATGTTTATTTCTGCTTTCCTATAAATACACAAGTCCAGAAATATTCAACATACACAGAAACACAGCCAGAAAAACCCAAAAGGCAGAACTGATCCGGAAATACACAACAGGTCCAACAAATCCTGACATGCAGAGGCAATCCAGACACACACACAGTCCAGAAAAGGGCACCAAATCCAGACACACACCGAATACAGAAACAACTACACCACAGCAGGTCCAATATGCCGGAACCAGCCAATACATCCAGAAACAAATCCAGAAACTCTCCCAGAAACATTCAGAGACACAAATATAGAAACGTGCAACAAACAAAAAAAATCCAGAAAGACACAGCAACACCAGGAACAGAGGTGCAAGTATTACCCGGAGCTACATCTGCATTTTTTATCAACATGGCTCCACCTAGATATTGACAGCTCACTGTGTGAGTACTGTTGCTTTTAAAACTTTAAGTTAATTTACTAAACTGAGTACCTAAGAATTCCTATGATGGATGTTGTAATAATAATAATAATAGTCTCCACTCGCAGCCCCCTGTGAAGCGACGCCTCCCCTTCCTAGCATGATGTTTCCAACACCAGAGCCTGCTGCCTGCAATATTCATCTGGGAGAGCGCTGCCATGATGAAACACACATTTTAGTGTTTACAAGAACACCGCCCGGGGCTCTTCTCACAGCATCAGTCACCTAGCATCAAGTCAGAGCTGCTTCTGAGGGGTGAAAGTACAAGCGAGCCTCACGCAGCTCCCTGAAAAAGGACGAAGCACGGAGAGCTGCTCTGCTGAGGCACTGATGAAGAAGTGGAACCGTGCAACCAAAGTTTACTGTCCGTCACTTTTTACCGTCCCCCTAGAAACATTTCTGCTTCCTGAAGTTTGCATTTTTCTTCTTAATTTACATTTTATATGTTTGTTTTTTCTTTTGAAATACAAATATTTCAGTGAAATTAACAAGAAATAGATCAGCTATACTGATAAAATATATTAGATGTGTGTGTGTGTGTGTGTGTGTGTGTGTGTGTGTGTTAGGGGGCAGTACTAACGAACACACACGGGGCCTCATTCTGTCTGATCCACTGTCTTAATTGTCACACTCCTCTGTTTTGCAGACACTGTCCTGTGATCACTGAAGCTGCATAAACACAGAGAGGTGTGTGTGTGTGTGTGTGTGTGTGTGTGTGTGTGTGTGTGTGTGTGTGTGTCGGGGGGGGGGCAGCTCGCAGCACCACTCGCAGGTTTCAGACCAGCTGAATATTAAAGGAGGAACGTCTGCACACCAGAAAACATCAGAAAGAGGAAAAACGCGTTGGATCACTCATCGGCGCCGCCTGTCCCACTGCGGCTGTCCATCAGCGTCCACAGACACGGCGCAGAATTCCCACGGGTTTATGGTTATTAATTATAGCTGATCAGCCATTGCTAATCCAGGTGTACATGATTAATAGTTGTCAGAGCAGTGGAGGCCTTCAGCAGCTCCAACACACTTATAAATCTACTCCTCTCAAGGAAAGAGACAAAATTCAGGCACATCTATCCAAACTTCCATCGATCCATCACACTATAAAGAGCGTTTTTATGCTGTGCAAACTTTCTAGCCCTTAGTATTGTGCCATAATTATTGATTTATTGGTTTGTTTTCAGAATGGGTGCCGCTCAGGGAGATTTATCGTAGCTGCTGCGCTTCAGGATGTGGGAGGCTGGAACCCTCCGCTCTCCCCTTGACTCAATGTCACGCAAGTTTCTGAGAAGCCGAACGCGTCAGAACGAGGATGAATTATTCCTCTCAGAGAATCGGCGCTTTGATTTCTCCCCTAATCGAACTCAAGTGAGGCTGTGCACAAGTTCTCAGGCACAACAACAACACATGCATTTTTCATAAAAGACGGATCATGGAAAGCAGTTTGCAGTAGGACAGCGGTGACATATTTTGTGCTGAACACACCATGCATATTTCATGGTGAAAAATGTTTTCTCCCCAGCAGCTTTGTCGATGCACAGACTCTGAGGATTCAGAGGGATCGAGCGCTTCTCACACTGATGTGAGAAAGAAGAGGTTGCTGCTTCTTTTCCACATAAATAATCCACTTAAAATGTAGCTTTCTGATCACATGACTAGATGGAGACAAAGCAAATTTCAATTTGAACTAGTTTACTCAATAAAATGCATTTTGTGTCTATAAATCACATTCTGTATTTTTACAATGTGTCCTAAAAGCTACCAGGATGTTGACCGACCGTTAATGTGAGGATGATTTCTTCCACAAATCTATAAAAAAGGATCAAAGAAAGTTACTAAATGTTCATAAAGACACATAAATCTACCACAAAAATAAGCAGTGACCACAAAAATGACCAAAATGGCCACAGAGACATAAAACAACCACAAAAAAAATCCAAAATGACCCATTTACATGGAATTATCAAACACGACTGTTAATGTGTGAATGACCAAAATGACCACAGAGACTCAACCTGAGCACAAAGAGACACAAACCAATAACAAAAACACACAAAACCAACCACAGAGACCCCAAACGACAAAAACTAAAACAAATGGAGACACAAAATTACCACAAGAAACACACACCCGCCGCTAAACGTTCCAACACAGTCACAAAGAGACACAAAAACCAACACCGTACGATGAAAAGAGACCACAACAGCGCGCAAAAAGAACACACGTGTGCCCGGTGATGTGGGTCTGAGTGTGTTTGCTGTGTGTTATTCTTTCTCTAAACTCTGCCCACTCACACAGCTGTGGCGGTTTGTGGCAGCACAAACAAACAAACCAACAAACACTGCGAGACGCGCTGCAGCACTAATATAATGGTGGATTCCCATCAGCCAGCAGTGCAGCACAGTCGCTCTCCGTCATCTTTCAACTGTCATCTGCTGCAGTTTGTCACAATCCACAGCGTCCCAGCGACCAGCCGGCTGACAGCTCGGGGGCCCCGCTGAGGGGAATCAGACGGGCTGTGAGCACGGCGACGTGCGGCTAACTGAACGGCACAGGCCGTTTGTGAAATATACATTTTCTCACAAAAGCTGACAAAGAAGTTTTATCTCAGGGAGCGGCTGAGGCATTGTCACAGCAGAAAATTAATTGTTACCCGCTCTGTGGCGCCGTGTGACAGCTTCAGAATAGGCTGGATAATGGCTTTATCATCCTGCCATGAAAAACAGCCATATTGAAATAAGTGACAAGCAGTGCAACAGGAAGGGGGCGCGGGCTGGAGGAATCGATGGAATCGCCTTAAAAACATCATCTGACAAGACATCAATTCAGCGCCTGTTGACAAGTCTCAGAAGGAAAGACGATAAGGTTTCATATCTCGGTGGGTTGGTGGCGCAGGAGGATTGGATTTCGGTGCCAAACCACTCTAATGCATCTGATTAGAGAGCCAAACCAGAGGGGTTTGGTTTGGAGGCGTCAGGAATCAGCTGCCACAGAGTCTCACTGCACAGTGACGGTTACAGCTGTGCCTGAAGGCCTCAAACCCACAGTAAGTGACATGAATGTGTGACACAGTGACGGACTCACATCTGGATCATAAGTAGCTATACTCCAGGACATGCTTTTACGTGAAAACAATCTTTCAGGTCAGCTCATTTTTAATTAATTCAAGGTTGACAAAATTACAGATTTGACCCTTGTAACATAATTCACAATTCATTTTCAGGAGTTCACAGCCAACCAGACCACACATACTAGGGCTGAACGATTTTAAGAATACATTGAATTGCGATTTTTCTGGCAAATATTGCGATTTCATCCACGATTTTTTTTCAAATCAAGTTTTAGTGCACATGAGCATTTGCAAAGATCACAGAAACTTACATCATACCTAGGGGTGGGCGATATGGCAAAAATGTTATATCACGATTCTTTAAAGAAATTTAAAGAAAAAAAAACTTCCACTGCGACACACGTCGCACACACACACACAGGCTTAGAAGACGCGCCGCTGCTGCCGGCAGAAACAGTACCGAACATAAAGGTGGAGTTCGTTTTAGGGACCAGTTCCTCCGTTTTCTTTTCGTTTTCAGCCGTAGCATTTGACAAAACAAAACCTGATTCAGTTAGGAGCAGTGCAAAAAACCGTGGCTTTGACGATCTCAAAATCGCGTAGTCTGAGATCGCAATTTTCGGTCTAGAACGATAGATCGTTCAGCCCTAACACATACCCATAAATCTGAAAACAAACAACAACAACAACAAGATGCAAAATGACCACAAAGAGACGCAGCAATGACAACAAGGTCCTTCATGGCCACACAAAGATGCAAGATGGCCAGAATGACAACAAGAAAACAAAGAGACACAACATGACCACAGACAACACCAACACGTAAACAATGGCAACCACTGGTAAAATGTGTGCAGAAAGAAGCACGATACCTGCACAAAGACACAAAAACACCAACTAAAGAGAAGCCAGAAAGATCCAAATGACTGCCAAGACACAAAATGACCCACTTATTTTAAAGTATATCCTAAAATTAATACATAGGATTTGAATGGAAGGTGATTATTTCCTGTTACCAAACAATCATGTATCTGATGACATTTCTGTGTCTCATTATGTTTTCTACTCATGAAAAGTCTTTGATGAATATTAAACTGAACAAAGAGTCCAGACGGAGACGACGGAGAACGTCAAGCGTCTGCTGAGCATCGTATAAAAGATGATTTTATGATCTTTTGTCATCTGCGTGACATAATTTGAAGGAAAAGGCAGGAGAGCCTCTGACAAAGGAACATTTAATGTGCACAAACGAGCATGAACGTAATGTGATGTTAATGGTTTAAGGTCATTATTCTGCAGCGAGGAGGCAGCGCGACCTGTCAATCAAACAATCACACCGACATATTCTCAACATGTCAAAGGAGCCGTTCTGATGTCAGCCGCATCGACACACGGCCGACCTGAACACACGCGCCTCGTTCCTATTCCCCTGGAGTTAGTCTCTCCTGGGCCTGAAGACGCCGCCGTTCAGGATCAGCCCATGAAAACATAATGAGCAAACACAGCCTGGAAGACGGAGGGCTGGGGGATTCTGTACTGCACACTTCAAAGTAAACCATGCCGTCCCTGGAGAAGCCTCTCACCCCTAAATACTGCAGCATCCTCCCCCGCGTGCCCTTCCTCCTCCTCCTCCTCCTCCTCCTCTCAGTTAACCCTCTAACCCTCCAATTAAAGGTCTCTGGCCTGCTCCCTGACAATCACCGTTAACGTAGAGCAGCTTTTCACAATCAAATCTGGACATTGTTTAGCGGGGTGGACGCACAACAGTCTCCATTTTCTGTGAGGTTAACGACAGGCATAACTTTTAGTTTTCATTAAATGACATGAAGACAAGCGATAGCTCTAACTGCAGATGAAACCCTGGGGGGATGTTGCAGCTCCACTGAACAGGACTAAGGGCCCCATCGTTACCAGAAACCATTACCCACAGCGGAGGCTGCAGCAGCACCGCCGCCGCGGCCTCCGGCTGTGGAAATGAAATCAGTAAAATGGACGGTAATTCGATTGCCCCCTCTGTCCTCACAGGCCCGGTTCCTCAGCACAGACCTTCAATCTGACAGTGAAGTTTAATTAGCAGAGGAATCGGTGCCATTACAGCGCCGACGGTAGGTAACATGTGCTTTCATGGGTCATCTTGGAGTCAACAATGTGCTGACTACTGACAGGACGGACCTGAACATCTCACATACAGCCAGTCGGGGGGGCGGAAGTGCCAAATCTGAAGACATCACAAGGCCTTCATTCACGATGTGAAATGATCCTTTTACATTACATGACATGCATCATAAAACAGGGTTTAAACACTTTCTGCAGTGCCCCCTGGTGTGTGGATGCCAGAACAGCCCTCAGAATAATTTGCTACTGTTGCAATGATGACTGTTGTCATCTTATACCCCGTTCACACTGGGGAAAAAAATGTGGCTTAAGCAGGATTCGGCCACATCCAGATCAATCCAGATGTGTTTTTGGAGGAGTGTGAACACCTCGAATCCGGCAGTATCCAGTTTGATTTCAATCCGGCTAGATCCACCCACGAGAGGTAGATCTAGCCAGATTGGCTCGCCACATTTGCGTTCACACCTGAGCCACATTTGAGCCAATCCGGCTAGAGTTGCACTTCCGGGTTCACGGGAACTGTGTCCAGTTGCGTACATAAGGCAGGCGTAAACACGCGCTGGATGAAGCCGGATTGAGTGCGGACACAGCTGTGTGCTAGCCAGATTTGAAAATAG
Organism: Parambassis ranga; assembly: GCF_900634625.1. Taxonomy (NCBI): domain Eukaryota; kingdom Metazoa; phylum Chordata; class Actinopteri; family Ambassidae; genus Parambassis; species Parambassis ranga. The sequence goes on from NC_041032.1 coordinate 15,592,564, forward strand.
GTCTGAACGCATCCAGCTTAGGCCCCGTTCACACTGGAGAAAGTCATTCCAGCTAGAGTAGGATTGAGCCCAGACAGCCTTTAAGCTGGATGCATTCAATGGATGGATGGATGCAAACAATTTCCCCCCGGGGATCAATAAAGTATTTCTGATTCTGATTCTGATTCTGATTCAGACCTATTTTTAAATCTGGCTAGCACACACTTGTGTCCGCACTCAATCCGGCTTCATCCAGCGTGTTTGCTGTCCTCCAAACCACTAGGTGGCGCCTCGTAATATGGCTAATAATGTGGTTAGCCGGATTCGCTAGCCACATTTGCGTTCACACCTGAGCCACATTTGAGCCAATCCTGCTAGATCCACCTCTCGAGGGTGGATCTAGCAGGATTGAAATCAAACTGGATTCAGCCGGATTGGAGGTGTTCACACTCGGAAAAAAACACATCTGGATTGATCTGGATGCGGCCTAATCCTGCTTAAGCCACAACGGGGCCTTAAAGGCTGTCTGGGCTCAATCCTACTCTAGCTGGAATGACTTTCTCCAGTGTGAACGGGGCCTTACATCCCCCCATTTGTTTTTATTACACCATGCATTCATTCATTAGTGTAAAAATATCTGACCACAGTAAACCCCTAGCCGGCCTCACTCCCGCGCCTCAGCCCTCTGATCCGGTCTGCTACAGATGTGGTAAACCTGTCAATATTCTTCATGTCATCACATGTCTGAAATGAAACCACAGCAGGATGAATTTTAACACGCGTGGCTGCCAATATCTCCGCCACCACAGGTGGAGTCTGCATTACCTCACAGTGTGAAGTCACAGGCAGTGGAACATGAAGCAGCGAGGCCTTAACAAAGTGAAGGCAAGTGGAAGAAAGGGGAATTTCCCCATTCCCAAAACGCCTTCAAAGGATTTTCATATGCAGTGTGTCGGTGCAGATCATGAATTATCCATGATTGCAAAACAGATCTCTGGCTTGCAGTAGCTGCACTACACGAAACATTGGTATGTAAAATAATGCGAATTATCCGCAGGAATATGTACGCAGGCCGAGTCTGTCTGGGTTCAATCAGCAGGCTTCCTGTGACACTCAAATGTCAGAGCAGTTGAGGGAAATGACAGGAATTTGCATCCTCATATAGAAGCATAATCGTACGACAACCCACACGCACCTGGACACAATAACGTGTGTCCATTAATCCTCCATAAAGCAGAGCAAACAAAAGAAAGCACTCTCTCCTGTCTTGACAGGGGAGGCTACGGTTGCTGGGGAAACGGGAGACAGTGATGGCCGACGCCTCGGGGACCGGACAGACTGATGGGTAGCGAGGGGATGTGTCGGCGCTTGTGTGTCTGCCCGTCGACGTGGAGGCAGGAGGGACTGGGAGCAGGGTGTCACTGATGACAGAGTGAAAACAGGGGGAAGTGTGAATAAGTCTTCAGTCGTCTGGGTGGATGGATGGATGGATGGATGGTTGCCGGGCAGGGGGAGTGACAGCCTACAGCTCAGGGCAGGCAGTGGGAGGAGGTGGGTGGAGCGGGACAGTGTGGCTCTTTATTCTTTATTTTTCTACTTCATGTCTCCCTCGAGCATCATTATAGTCTCATCTCATCTTATCGAATCAAACAGATCCAGGAAGTGTCCTCAGGAGATCTTGGGACTGATGAGCGTCCATCACTAGAGCTAGTCTGAGTATTTGAATACTTTTGGACATTTAAATGTGCTGAATCAGTGCGAGGAATAACTCCAAATGTCTGTTCAGTTTAGAGAAGAAGAGCTTAAAAAACAGAAGCGACAAAAAAATTAGAAACATTTTCACAAGATGGCTGCTGAAGAAACTGACTAACTTCAAACACTTAAATACAGAGAGCATGCATTCAAAGAAAGACCTTAAATTCTTAACATGTTCAGTTCATGTTGAAATAACTCTTACTCAGAAGCTAACGCTAAGGCTAACACAGGAAATAGCTGCTTAGCTAGTTAACGAGACAAGCTAGCGCAGGAGCCGCACCCGCTGCAATTAACGGATATAAGTCCACTCACCGAAAAAAGGCTGGAGCACAGAGTTCTAGCGCAGTCACAGCACACCAGGCTATAGCTGCAGTCACATAGAAACACTATCCAACAGACACGAAGGCCGCAGAGGGGTCAAGGTTAGTGAGGCCTAGCAGGGAGCTAGCAGCTTTAGCCGCCGATCACAGCGCCGATCAGTCCCTTTTCCATCAAAGAGGGCGCATCCTTAGTTAGTTTGAAGCTTCCATAACATCTACCCCGGTGTGTTTTACATATATTTATATATATATCACTCCCAACATATTTGTCATGAAGGTAGATGATGTCTGTGACGCTCACAAACATTATACGAGGCCGAGGGGAGAACTGCTGCTTTGGGACTTCCGCATAGGCTTCGTCACAACCTCCAGGTGGCCTCTGATTGGTCGGCCAGCTGGGGGCGTTGCCCAATTGAGTCGCTATGCTTCGGGTTTTGTTTGTTTGTTTTTTTTGCAAATGACAGCCTAACTTTATTAAACCCCGTCTTTAAGGTGCGATTTAAAATTAGTCTAATTGTAATAGTTCATCATTAAAATATACATTTATATAGATTTTCTCAAAAAAAGGTGTATTACCATGGCTAGATTTATATTAATATCTCAATATAAAATAATAAATACTAACAAATAAATGATTAAAAACGCAGCTTGATGTGTTTCATTAATATCTAAGAACTAAAACTTAATAAAACGCAGACTCGGCATGTTTCCTTTCCAGACCTTTGCTGACATCTTGTGTTCATCATGCGTCATTACACCCTGAAGTCACGTCACTCACAAAAAAGCAATGTTTACTGTAGTATTTATTTAATAAGGTGTGCTATCAACAGCACAAGACGATAAATAAATTAAATATATTTTAATATGTAGTTTTTAAACTGTTGTTGGTCCAACCAGGTGTTTGTGCCTTAACCAGAAATCTACTGTCGATCGTCACTCAGCCTTTTAAGTGTTTGTAAGTTATAGAAATTGATTTTTATTTTTATTTTTTTATTATTGATTGCAGTTTATGACTTCTTGGTCTTGTTCTTCTGAGAGGCTTTTTATATGTATAGAAGACCTGGAATCTGCATGTGTTTTGTTTTGTTTTTTGTTTGAGTTTTTACTGGATTTGTTTATATTTATTCATTATATCTAATAATTGACATAAAAATAATGATAATTACTGTTTTAAATGGATTTAAAATGATATTATTCAAGTGAATTGGCTCAAACTGTAATGAAATGGAGTAAATATACTTAGTGAAGGTCAGTATTCCGGTGACATATATTTTGATAAATTTGATAAAACATGTGAGAATTGACTGAAGATGCCTTCACTGGATGCTGTGTCGGAAGACACCGGCCGCGCATGCGCACCCGCTGCTCTCCTCCTGCCTCTGACCGTTAGTGACCTCAGCCTCCGCAGCAGCAGCAGCAGAACCGGGCCGGACTGCGGGATTCATCCCACACGGGGAGCGATGGCCGGGATATTCGGGAAGATCTTCGTGGGTATTTACGTAGAGATAAAACGGAGCGACGGTACGTACACACACACACACACACACACACACACACACACACTCAGACCGCTCTCCATCCGGTGGTCCGGATGGGAGCAGCTAGCGTCACCGCAGCTAGCAAGATGCTACATCCTCATGTTCTCTTTGATTCGCGTGTTTAAAATCACAGCGAGTGGAGACTTGGAGCTTTAACACTGACACGGTTCCGTCAGGTAGGCGGACACACGCCGGTGGGCCGGTGGGCCGGTGCCGGTGCTGCCGGGGGGGGGGGGGGGGGGGGGCAGCAGGCGGGCGTGTCCGTCCACCTGTGCGTATGTCCGGCTGTGAATAATGGCACCTGCCCTCTCCCTCCTGTCCCTCCTGTCTTCCCCTCTGCATCGCGGCTGGAGCCCCTCCGGTAAAAGGACGGGGTGCACGCCCCAGCCTGCGCCGCATCCCCCGGCAGCGGCCTGCCGGATGGCCGCTGCGGCCTCTCTCTCTCCCCTCTGACTGCATCACATATAAGCTGCTTTTAAAACGGCTTCGTGTTTGTTTTAATGATCATTTAACAGCCAGTGAACGCAGCTATCAGAGCAGAGTGAGTGACAGAGGACAGTGGCTCCATCAGCTCCATCAGCCACACCCATCAGCTCCATGCTGCAAAGGATCACACCTGCAGAACTACAGGAGGACAAACCACACTTTGTTCTCCTCAGTCAGGTCTTAGTCCTGTCAGGCTCGAGCCTGGGTTGTGTTCATGCTAACACCTCTGATATGAAGCTCGGGCCTCCACCCTACAGCCCCATACAGCACTGAGCAGGCCTGCATCTCTCTCTCTCTCCACCCTGTCTGCAGGACGGATCCACCAGGCCATGGTCACATCCCTGCACGAGGACAACGAGAGCGTGACAGTGGAGTGGATCGAGAACGGGGACACTAAAGGCAAAGAGGTACGTCCGCCGCCGCCCTCAGCTGTGCTGGGATGTAGTGAAGTTAATGTCATGATGTCACTTCCTGTCTGTCCTCGTCACGTCCGTCTTGTTCGTGGCTCAGATCGACCTGGAGAGCGTCTTCGCCCTGAACCCAGATGTGGCTCCTGATGAGGAGATATCACAGAGTCCCGAGGCTCCTCTTCCTCCCTCCAACATACCCAAAACCAGCAGGGTCCCCAAGGTCAGCCCCTGGACCGATAACCAATCGATCACGTTTGAACAGCGTCTGTCCTGTCTGCTGCAGTATTCACCTGTGTTATTGTTTCAGACCAGACGGACCGCCATCCCGAAGGCCGAGAACGCTCCACGGGAGAACAGAGGTGCGTTTGATTCATAACAGCTGACTTCAGCGTCGCACATCTTGTTTTTGTGATTTTGTTGGACACACACACACTGACTGAACTGTGTGCTCATCAGCCGCAGCAGTGGGAACCACCCGGGCCCGTCCCAGCCAGCACAGCCAACCCTCAGAGCCGCCTCCGCCCGCCATCGCTCCCCAGGCTGCTCTGAACCAGACCCTGTTGCAGCAGCAGAACGGTAACACGGCACGCCGTCATGGCCGCTCTCTGTGTGTCCTCTGAGGCCTCTGCTGCTGCTGCTGGCGATGCAGTGATGTCATCACACACAGCTGTGTGTCAAAAGGGTCTTTCACTGCCCGTGGCCTCAGACTGCAGCGCCTCTTCTAGCCCTCTGCCTGCAGCGCCCCCTGCTGGCAGAAAGCAATATCACTGAAAACTTTACATGTGAAACAAAACGCTCATTTATCAAAAAGCATAAATGCATATTTTGTTTCAGTATCATCAGAAAAATGTGCATGTTTATGCAGACGGACCTCCATCTTTACCTGAAATACTTTGATCGTTTGGATCATTTTCTTGCAGCTCGGAGGAAATCCAACTGTGTGAAGGAGGTGGAGAAACTGCAGGAGAAGAGAGAGAAAAGGCGACTGCAGCAACAGGAGCTCCGAGAGAAGAGAGCACAAGTGAGGACAACACACACACAGACACACACACAGACGCACACACATGTGATTTAACAGTGCGTTTGTTTTCTGTCTCACTGCAGGAGGTGGATGTTAATCTACCAAACTATGAGATCATGTGTATGATCAGAGACTTCAGAGCCAGTCTGGACTACAGACCGTTAACATCCAACGATCTGGTGAGTCTGATGTCCTGCAGCCAGGGGGGAGGAGGAGGTTCAGGGAGGGAGGTGGTACTGAAACATAGGAGGAAACAGATGTGAGGAGAAGAGGAAAGAATCCGGGTCAGTCCATTTGAAGGCAGCTGTGTTATCTGTGTTTCAGATCGAGGAGCACAGGATCTGTGTGTGCGTCCGCGCTCGTCCTCTCAACAAAAAAGGTGAGTGGACCCACCTCAGTGTGGCCCGTTAGCATTAGCGCTGCTGCTAGCTGATGTACTGACTGATCGGATCTGACTCTGCGTTTCAGAGCTGTCGACGAAGGATCTGGATGTGATCACCATCCCCAGTAAGGATGTGGTGATGGTCCATGAGCCCAAGCAGAAGGTGGACCTGACCCGCTACCTGGAGAACCAAACATTCCGCTTCGACTACGCTTTCGACGAGAACTCCACCAATGAGATGGTTTACAGGTGCCCTCTGTTTTCCTGTTTGTTTGTTTACCTCAGACTGAACCCTTACATCAAGCGCTCCTCCTCTTCCTCCTCTTCCTCCTCCTCCTCCTCCGCTGCAGGTTCACCGCTCAGCCGCTGGTGGAGACCATTTTTGAGCGGGGAATGGCGACATGCTTCGCGTACGGACAGACCGGCAGCGGAAAAACACACGTGAGTGTTCCGACTCTGACCTGAGGAGGAGGAGGAGCGCTTGTCTTCGTCTTTAATCTGTGTCTCCCTTTCAGACAATGGGAGGAGACTTTTCAGGGAAGAACCAGGACTGCTCTAAAGGGATCTATGCGCTGTCAGGTCGGTCTCCTCCTCATGTCTTCACTGCTGCTCACGCTTGATTGAACTCACTTCCTCCTGTTTGTCTTCCTGCAGCCAGAGATGTCTTCCTCATGCTGAAGAAGCCGTGTTATAAGAAGCTGGACCTGCAGGTGTTCGCCACGTTTTTTGAGATTTACAGCGGGAAGGTGAGTCCCAGCAGGACCGTCGCTGTCCAGACGCAGAGTCAGCTGCTTCAGTTTGTGTTTGTATTTCAAGGTGTTCGACCTGCTGAACCGCAAAGCCAAGCTGCGCGTCCTGGAGGACGGGAAGCAGCAGGTCCAGGTGGTGGGCCTGCAGGAGAGGGAGGTGAAGTGTACCGAGGACGTCCTCAAACTCATCGAAGTGGGAAACAGCTGCAGGTAAACACAGCCCGCGATCGTCCGTCCAGTTTAACAGCGAGCAGAGAGAGAGCGGCTGAATGTTCTGTCCCTCAGGACGTCCGGTCAGACGTCGGCCAACGCCCACTCCTCTCGGAGCCACGCCGTGTTCCAGATCATCCTGCGGCGGCGAGGAAAGATGCACGGAAAGTTCTCCCTCATCGACCTGGCCGGAAACGAGAGGGGGGCGGACACGTCCAGCGCAGACCGGCAGACCCGCCTCGAAGGAGCCGAGATCAACAAGAGCCTGCTGGCACTCAAGGTCTGAGAGGTGCCCTGCTTCTGATGTAGACCCTGTGGGGACGGATGAACTGAATCCTGTGCTGTGTGTTCCTGCAGGAGTGCATCCGAGCGCTGGGCCGAAACAAACCACACACTCCGTTCAGAGCCAGCAAGCTCACCCAGGTGCTGAGGGACTCCTTCATCGGAGAAAACTCCAGGACGTGTATGGTAAGACTGCATACAGTCTACAGACCAGCACTGCAGGCCTGCTCTGTTAACACCTCGCTCATGTTCCCTCTGCAGATCGCCACCATCTCTCCTGGCATGGCATCCTGTGAAAACACCCTGAACACGCTGAGATACGCCAACAGGTACAAACAGATTCTCTCCTAACCAAAAAACACGTAAACAGCCCGAGAAGACGCACGTCTGCTTCATGTCACTGTGCTCCTGATGGTCTGATGCCGTGTTTCTCTGTCCTGACCCGTCTGTTCCAGAGTGAAGGAGTTTGGGATCAGTCCCTCAGACATTCCCTTCTCTCAGACCGGAGGTGGAGGAGGTCGCTCCGAGCTCTCGCCCAGCTATGAGTACGGACACGCCGCTGTTTCTAATGACAGGTCACCTTCATCTGAAGCCCGGCAGGCGCTCTGCGTGCTTTTAAAACCTGAGTGTTGATTATTAGCTGCACAGATTCGGACTTCACTTCATGGAAACACACTTTTTAAACGTCACCATATTCATCCGTCATCCCATAGTTAAACCTTTCTGTGTTCTTTTTCCGTTTTCCTCTGACATCCATCATTTGTTGTCCTGCTTTTATTTTTTCAGGCTCCGCCTCCCGCATGGTGTCCGTCCTCATGTTGCTCTTACATAACTCAGTATGTCTGTATATTTACACCGCATGCAGCTCGTGCCGTCACCGCTCTCACACCGTCGCCTCACCTGCAGCGCTGCTCTGTGTGTTGTCAGGGTGAAGGAGCTGACGGTGGACCCCGCGGCAGCGATGGAGGGTCTTCAGGGAGGACACGTCACCCAGCTGGAGGTGCTGGAGGCTCAGTGGGGGGTGGGCAGCTCCCCACAGAGGGACGACCTGAAGCTGCTCTGTGAACAGAACGTAAGAAAAACAAAACAACTCACAGGCCCACAGACAGCAGCTGGCATTAAAAGCTGACTGCATCAACAGCAGTGCCCTCTGTGGCCACCGGCTGTAGTTACAATTTGTCACAGTGAGAAACAGTTTTACCTTTGGTTTGTTGCTGTAGGAGGAGGAGGTTTCCCCGCAGCTCTTCACCTTCCATGAAGCCGTCTCTCAGCTGGTGGAGATGGAGGAGCAGGTTCTGGAGGACCACAGAGCCGTCTTCCAGGTACAACGACCCACAGTCAGCGTGTGGATAAGAAACCAAACACTGAGGGGGGGGGGGGGGTGGAGTTCATCCAGAGCTCACTAAAGACTAGAAGTAAAGATTATAACTAACCCTAACTGCAGCTTGTCGCTTTCAGGAGTCGATCCGCTGGCTGGAGGATGAGAAGGTGCTGCTGGAAATGACGGAGGAGGTGGACTATGATGTGGAATCATATGCAACCCAACTGGAACAAATCCTGGATCAGAAGATCGACATTCTGACCGAGCTGAGAGGTAACGGCGGCTGCTGCTGTCGCTGCATGTTTCAGACGTCCTGTCCTCAGTTTGAAGGAACATACAGCGTGATTAAACACTGTCCTCTCTGCTTCCAGACAAGGTCAAGTCGTTCCGTTGCACCCTTCAGGAGGAGGAGCAGGCTAGCAAACAAATAACCCCCAAGAGGCCTCGAGCGCTATAGACACATCAAACATGATCTTTCAATGAGCCGCCTCCCTGCTGTACAGGCTGCATCCCGTCCATCTGCCGAACCAAAGAGCGGCCCGCCGGCGCTCTCCCATCCTCCCCTCAAAGCGTATCCACACGTATGTGTCACAAGTGCTTCATTTAAAATCATGGATTTTTATAGCGCCTCATCATGGCTCCTGCTCACTTTGAGCAGTTTTATAAAAACAGCTGTTGCCATTTTGTGCAATATTTGGAGCCTTTTTCCTCCTGTCGTGGCGAGCAGGGCGTGATGTCGAGTCCGTGTGTAAAGAAACATGAGCCCCCGTGTGTTTGTGTCGGTACTGTGTGTAACAAAGAAGAGTCCACTGAGACAACGCTGCACTAACCTGACAGGAACTGAGCTGAAGGGTGCACCGTGATCAGAGCGTTCCATTTTTCATCCATCTTAAAATAAAGAAGCTTCTTCTTGTTGCTCTGTCTGTTTTTATTTCATTAACGTGCGGGGAAGCAGGAGACAGCCGGCAGTCACTACTCACCTTCATCATGGAGGAGATAAGCACTCAATGCTGAGAGTTCAGAACAGCTTAAAACACTTGCTGCGCTGCTTGAAATACGCCAGAAGCTCCAGAAAATGTAAAAATCAGAGTTCAACATATGATTACACTTGATGCCTGGATGGAAACTCTTCCACAAAATTGTTGTTTTGCACTAATGAGAAAAGTTCTGCCCTCCTCAGCAACAAGCAGGAAGCCATGATGGCGAGCAGCAGTCACATGACCAACATTCAGAGTATCTGTCTGATCTGCAGCTCATGCTCATGTAAGTGAAGAAATAGTTTTGGAGGCTGTAAAAACACAAATATTTCCATATTTTTATGCTATCGTGAACCCATGTGGGCAAAACTGTTGTGTTGCTGCCATGACGCTGATGGTATGAAGGCCCAAAACACGATGGCTGACCTTAAACAATAACCACAATTTTCAAAATGTTGCAAATTCTTACATTTAAAGACACTTAAAAAAGATGAAATAATTTTCTCTCAACCAATATTTTAGCCATTATGCTAAGCTAACGTCTGCTAGTGATGAAAGCTGCAGTAATCCAGACAGTAAACAGCAGAGGACACTGTGGACAACAGAACTGGTTTATTATTGTTAAGCATGAAGGTTACGCAGTTCCAGTTTGATTTGACGACATGCAACAGCTCGTTAAATAGTTTCTTCTTCGTTATGGTTTTTTTTTTCATGCACCTGCTGCTGACCGGAAAATAAACGGTTATATTTCAAAGGTTTGTAAAATACTCCAGTTTGAAAAATAGGTACAGTTAGTCCTAGAAAACGCTCAGCTGTAGCTCCAATACAAAGAGATTGTTTTTTCTGCGAGGTGTGAAACAGCTGCAGGTGTGTGTGTGTGTGTGTGTGTGTGTGGTGGTAGATTGCGCCCCCTGCTGTGACAGAGACAAAAATATTGCACTGGTTAAAAATAAACAAACTAAAAATGAACGTTGTGTTGGTCCGATGACAAATAAAATGCTACATATTTCAAATATATTTCACCTGAAATTTCCAGAGGAACATCATGATCTTCATGTAAATAAATAATCCTACATTTACATCTTTACAGTATGTACACCGACACATCCACAGCTCCGGAAACTCACTCCAGACGAGCGGACATTCAACGATAGACAGCCAGGCGGCCAAAAAAGTGGCGACAACGTGTGAAAAACCCACAACAGAAGCTCGCTCTCAGACCCACACATCAGACAACATCAGATTAGAAACACGTAGTCACAGACTCATCGCTGAAAGCAGGGGTTTTCAAACCGTCAATCCTAATTTACAACATTTTTAGAGTCTAACAATCATCCATAATCCGTCCTGGGATTACCCTGTTTCCAAACATTCTTTAGAATCACCAGATGTAAACAAACATACCTCTGGTAGCCCCCCACCTTGTGCTCCTTGGATGTGAACAAACATCAATGATCCGTCTCTAACTCAATCAAAACAAAGATGGCACCCATGTAGCTAATCTGGACAGAAACACGTTTCAGATTAAATCATCCCATAAATGAAACTATTAAAAGATAATTCACCTGTAAAGCCTGAGATCTCTTCAATTTCAGCAGATGTATGCACACACACTGGGTCAAAGCTGACACTACTTCCAAAGGATTATGGGAGCTGTAGTTCGAAGGGCCCGCTGCTTCAGGATTTGAAAACCCCTGGTTTAAATACTCGTCTCTGTTCACGGTTTGGCACATATATTTTCATATCCTGACAAAACACACACACACATCATGTGTACAGTTCACTCTGACATAAACAGAGTCCATGCACTACAGAGGAGCGGGAATGTAGCGACATGAGATGGTGCCTACAGGAAAACTCCACCATAAACTAGTGCAAAAAATAACAATGAGGTTATACAGTTGATTAACTACAGTATTCAGAGAATGATTTTGGCTTCAGTGGTGGGTTGAAGACGTCACAGGTCACACAGGAGTGGAAACAGACACACTCCGATGTGTGTGCGTGTGTGGACGTAAAACAGCATCGAAGAAATGAAGCGACACGTCCTCACTCCAAAAGGTTTGACTCAGGATTCAGAAAAAGGTTCACAATTCTGAACACCAAAACAGGTCCAGCGTTCTGTAATTATACCTCATCTTTAGACCTGCTGCAGGTGAAACACTCATGTGGGTAAAAACACTCATGTGGGTAAAAACACTCTTGTGGGTATAACATACTGTTGTAGAGGAGGCACTGCTGTAAGTGAGTTACATGGCTGATGCAGCTAAAAACACTAATGTGGGTAAAATACTGACGTGGGAGAGGTCCTGTTACACTAGGACACTGATGCAGGTATAACAATAAAGCGGGTAAAACATTGATGTGTTTCACCTGCTGCAGGTAAAACACTGATGTGGGGGAGGTAAATCCTAATGTGGGGGAGTTCTGGGTAACGCAGATGTGGGGGAGGCAGTGTTGTAGGTAATAGCAGCACTAACGCAGGAACAGGCACCGATCCTAAAGCAGGTGAAAGAACGATGTGGGTGAAAAAATATAAACTGGGTAAAATACTAATGTGGGGGAGGTCCTGTTCCGGGTAAAACACTCCTGTAGATATAATAATGCAGGAGAAGACAGTATTACTCTGAAGAAGGTAAAAGACTAATGTGGGGGAGGCACTGCTGGGGTCCGGACACGGATGCTGGTAAAACAGATAAAGAGGTAAAACACTAATGTGGGTGAGAAAAATTCAACTTTTAGCACAAAAACAGATGCTTGTTTGGCGAGGTGGGAAAATAATCACTGCTGGAAACCTGTTTCAGTGCTCAGGTGAGCGCCCGACAACCTGAAGAACCCGCAGACGTCGACTTTGTGCACATTGATTGTGTTTTTGGATCAGAGATGTGAGGTGGCTTCTTCTTCTTCTTCTATGAAAACACACAGTTCAGTAGACAGAAGCAGCTGTTTGCTCTGAGAAGTAAAGGAGAGGACAGTCCCCACCCCCCCTCCCCACGTCCTCTCTCCCCACCAAAGAGGATAAACCCAGTCTGTTAAAACATTCGGGCTGAATCACTTCAGTCCATTTGGTACCAATAATCAGGTCTCTGTGGACGTCCGGCCCCCGGTCTCAGTCTCAGACACTGGTCCGTCCTGTATGAGCTTAAAGAGCAACAAGCAGCCAGAGGGAGGGGCGTCTCCCAGCAGCAGCAGCACATGTGGGAAACGGCTCCACCAGCAGGTGGATCAGAGGTATTGCAAGCAGATGACTATATAAAGGGATCGTTGCTGTGGACTGTACAGAGTTCTTTGTTGCTGCATGCCCTGTTGATCTGCTTCCTGCTCCCCCGGCGGGGTTAAGTCTGGTGGGACATTAAGGCCTTGGATGGCCCAGAGGCCACACTGAAAGGGAAAATACTACAGAGTCTGACACCAAGAGGAGCAACCCGCTAACAACACAAAGAGTCTCAGAGATGAGCACGACTAAGACAAGAAGTTTCCTCTTAAAGGATCAGTTCAGCCCAATATTCTTTCTCCTAGAGAGCAGCAGTGTGTTTTTTTGGGCTAAACTTAACGTTAGCATCTCATTGGTTGTTTATTAGAACTAGCTAACACCCCTTTATGATGTTTTCATGCTATGCTTCTACAGTACAATCACTGTGCTGACCCTAAATGTCATCGTTTGTAGTCCCAATTAGCCACTTGTTAGCATTTAGCCTTTTCTAAACAATCATCGGTGGGGTTTACACTGACTTCAGGATGATTGAGACTCATTTCCAGGTTTTAGGGTTCCTGCGGTTCCATTCTGGGACAGTTTTGGTTTGGAAACATTTGGATGAACTGACCCTTCACATCTTTTCTCCAGTCTTTGCGTCATGAGGGTTTTTTTTGTACTTATTGCCCGTCGTCAGTAAACAAACTGGGCCTGTGAGTTTGTGGATGAATCTAGCTCTGCGGTTAGTCCTGAGCTCATGACTGTGGATGCTTAGACAGTGAAGTAGCGGGGGAGGCGGTCCCGTAACACGAGGTTAGTTTAAGGCTTACAACATGTCATTTAATCCTTCCTTGTCAGTTTGAAGGGGAGCTGTGTCCTGTAAAAAGTGTTTCTGTAAAAGAGTCATGCTACAGAGCTGTTCTGTTCTCCCTGGGCCTGATCAGTCCACTCCCTCTTTGTTCCTCTATCCTAATCTCTAACCTACAAACTCTTCTATCGTAGTCCAGTCCAGAGATCATGGTGGCTCAGGCCAGGTCATTTAACACCACAGCCTTGTTTTCTGAACCTTACTTGGGGCCGAGCAACCCTCCGCTGCCCTCCTTGGTGCTCCCGGTGCGCCCCCAGCACCCCGCCGCTATGCTCATGCTCCTTTGAGTCGCCGCTCCGATGCACCGCTCCCGCTCCCCCTCGCACTGGCTCAGCGTGCGCTCAGTCCGGCCCGGCTGGATGGGGGAGCTGGACCCTGAGCCCCCAGGCTGTTGGGAGGAGATGGTGCGAAAGATGTGGTTGCGCTTGCGCAGGAAGTCTCCTCCGGCGGCACCCAGGCCGAAGCTGCCCTTGCGGAGGACCATGCGGGTGCTGGCAGACTTGGCAGGGCGGGACCTCTGGTTGTACTCCAGCTGGGAGAGGTGGGAGGCGTAGCCATCCGAGATGAACTGGAAGAGATGAGAGAACATTTGTGGATGAGACTCAGTATTAACTGCAGGTTGTTAGGCGACAGGAACATCGTGCCGGGATGACCAGGAGATCCTCCACAGGCCACATGGTCTACACTCCATACCTGACACTGATGCTGCATTTTCTTGGTGGGCCTCCCCACTATATAGATGTGAGACGGAGGCAGGCCGATAGACGAGTAAACAGAGATGTCCTTGTTGGAGCCGTAGGCGGCAAAGATCCTCATGTGGGCCTAAACACAGAGAGACAGGGGGAGGGGTCAGCCTTTGCTGGGATTTTCTGGTGTTAGCACTGCCTCAGACTCACACTGACCTCGCCGATGAGGGTTTTGAGGAAGTTGGCCTTGTGTCGCAGCGGGTCGTGGACCAGCCCGTCACAGAAGGAGACGACGCCATGAGGGAAGTTGTGCTGAGAGAGCCAGGCGACCACGCGCTGCTTCTGCATGTCGGGACGGCCCGTTACGTACACGATCATATAGCCCAGGTCCTGCCAGTACCTGCACAGGAAGAGGACGTCATCAGAAAACGGTTTTATTTACGTCTACATGAGTGTTCTGGCCAAGTCCTGACCTCACGACGTCCACAGCTCCAGCTCGGACCTTTGGGTCGCTCCCCATTATGGACACGCTGGCAGCAAACGACCCGTCAATACTGAAGACGACAAACTCTGTCCCTCGTGGGACGATGGTCAAATAGCTGTCTGCAGATGTGTGGTCACCCCTGTCAGAGGAAAACACAGCTGATTATGAAAAGGACATTAACAACCACTTCCTGTTTTTATTGTAGAGTCAAATCTCCAACACACCGGACCACCATTTTGACCGGATACACCCCGATGCCGAGCCGCCGGCTCTCAGGGATCACATACGAGACGCGCCCGCTGCTGTTAGTGAGCTCCGTGCTGAAGTGCACCCACTCTCCAGAGGGCGGCTGCGTCATGATGTGGATGTCGATCTGCAGGACAAAAACACCTTTTAACCACCACACTTTTTTTTTTATAGGACGCAGCTTGTCACAGCGCCACAGTCTACCTTCTCTCCGGTGAGGGTCACCATGTCCAGAGGGCCGTACATGAAACGTCCCATCACCGCCTGCACGCCGTCCTCCGTGAACACGGCGTCATTCACGCGGTGGTTAGCGGTCACATTCTGAGAAGAAAACAGGAAGTCAGTTCATTTAAAAGGAGGCATTTATCTCTGAGTTTGTTGCCCTGGGTCACGCCTGTCAGGCAAAAACTTTTAAATATGAAGAAGTCTTACAGATGGTGTTGATTTTTATCAGTTCAGCACACGTTTTTGTTCATAAATAACCTAAAAATCAGTAGCATGTCGATAAAGATTCTCAGTCATTTTATTCAGGTTAAAGAACGGCGACTGGACTTGTAGGGTTTTGATGTAGCTGCTTGGAGGAGCAGTGACACGTCTTCAAGAAAACTCCTACAAACATATACAAACTGCAGCTTATAAACATGAAATCTGTCTGTGTGGTGGAAAAGCTCCAAAAACAGACACCTTACCCGGATTTTAACGTGAGTCCTCTTGCGGAGCCACTTCTCTCTGGGTTTGGACGGCGTGAACTCGGACACTTCTTTACCGTCCAGCTCCAAAATACTGGAGTTCTCGTGTCGCATGACCTACAGCAGCACAACACAAACCGTTTCTTAAAGACGTCTTATCCTGTGTTTGGCAACCCTGGTTTAGCACGCTATCATGCTAGCGTAAAATCAGCTGAAGCTTTTTCTAATTCATCCTGATGTTAAATATTTTAGCCTCACGGTGGCTGCTACAGAAAAACAAAGGGATCTCAACCGGCATACCTGTCTGAGGAGGAAGGACACCACGTCTGTAGACTCCCAGTAGGAGGCGTGGAAGAGGTGAGGCAGGGCCACGGTGGGAAACGCTGTCAGCGCGTCAGGGCAGTACAGAGCGTAGTCCATCCTCTTACTGCCCCACCACCGAGAGGCGACTGCAGCAAAGAAACCAGACGCACAGTCAGCACGCTGCAGCGTTCATTCAGTCCTTAAAGACACGAAGGAAGTCCAAAGAAGAGCGAAGACTAAAAGGCTCTAGTGGAGTAAAACAAGTCTGAAACACACTCTGCTCAGCAGAAACACTAAAGGTAGCCATGGAACGGAGCTCAGGAGAAGTCACACGAGAAGGAGCTCAAATGTGACGAGGGGAGGAAGGACAGACCACAGGGAGTCAGGACGGATCCTAGCATCCATCCCTGGTGTCCTCTTACTACAACTCCCAGGGTACCTTGCTCTATGTTCTTCAGCACCCGGGGTGATGGGGGCACTGAGCTGATGTCAGAGGTGAAATCAGTGATGTCAGAGCTAACGTCCGAGCTGAGCTCAGACTCCAGCCCGTTGGTTCTTGGGAACACACGACGGACTTTCCTGAGCGACCGACGGGATGGAGTCCGAGAGGCGAGTCTATTGTAGGGCAGAGCCAGCTGGGACAGCAGCCTGCTCCTTTTAGCGTGGCTGCCCTCACATGTGTGTGCTGAGGGGGGTGGGGGTGGGTGTGTGGAGGAGGAAATGACATCATCAACATATAAAACCATCAGCTTCCTCTAGAACAGAACGTGGCTCGGACAGGGGGTCAGCTTACTCGTGGCGATGTTGGAGGCGGTGTAAGAGTCGGCTAAGCCCGACACCTGGCTGGCGATGCTAGCCTCACTCGCTCTGCGGTTGCAACGGAGATGAGGGACCCCCGGCGATGGGGAGGAGGGACACTGGGCGTCGACGTGGATGTGTGAGTGAAGAGCTTCAGCTGTGGAGACAGAAGAGAGTCGTTTGACTTTCTGAGCTGCCAGAAACAAGCAACACATGACTTCAAGATGATGTTAGAAACACTAATGGCCCCTTTTAACAATGCTCAGGAGAACATTTGGTTCTCATGCTCATTAGCTTAGCCTGACTGTGTCTGTTTGCTCTTTAGCACACATGCTTTATAATGCACTTTGTGAGTAGAATGATACACACTGTCTGTGTGCAGCTGCGGGGTGTGGCAGTTGAGGATGGGCACAGGGATGCAGGTTTCGTTGATGGTGTTCTCCAGGAAGCGGTGGGACGCTGCGCTGCCAGACTCCATCAGAAGCTGGGGGTTACTCTGCACGGTGTCAGCTACGGAGCCACAGGAGAGACAGAAGCTCACCCGCATGAAGATAAAAAAAGTTACACAGTGAATGAAATGTCTCACCCAGGACTCACCCAAAAGAGCCGAGTGTCCGTCACCCAGAGGAAAGCGCTGATAGCGGGGGACGCTAAAGGGAGGCAGCAGGTGGAACCTTTTGTCCAGGAGAGGCTCCATGCGGGAGGCCGAGGGGTCGGCTGGATGGAAGAGGTTGTAAACCTGCTGGCAGGCTGGACGCAGAGCCGACACTGGAGCAGAAAAGCACAAAGAACGACAGCTGCAGGTCAGTGACCGCTTTCCTCCTCAGAGGACGCAGAGTGAGCTCATCTATCACGTCTTTCAGCTCAGAAACCGGACCTCTAACCTCTGACACCTGCTTCCCAGCAGCTCACAGGAAAACACTCCACAAATAACCACTTCCTGCTTCAACAACAAAGCACAGAAATGATCCTCCTCACCATCTAAGGAGGGCACCACCGTCTTCCTCAGTGCCAGCACCAACCCAAGGGGGGAGCCGAACAGGAAGAAGTCCGTCACCTCGAATTCGAACTTTCCAAGCGAGCCTCCCTCCAGCATGGTGCTGTTACTGGAGCGCCGTGAGCCGGGCTCGCCGTGGAGAACGCTGGAGTGAAGACTGCTCAGAAACAAAAGTCAGGTTAAACTCTGGAGTCTCTGCAGTTTGTGCTGCACGTCTTCAGGTCTTCGTCTCACCTGGACAGGAAGGCTTGGTGGTGCTTAATGGTGTCCAGCTCGTAGGTGGAGGAGTCGCTGCGCTTGCGTGGAAGCTGTTTCTTGGGGTCGTCAGGGCCCGAGCTGCGCGGGATGTCGATGTTGCTGCGGCTCAGATGGCGGCTTCCCTCGAGGGAAGGCGAGGACGGAGAGATGCTGTTTATGACTATACCAGGGGACAGAAGGTCTGCGTCCTGAGATGAGAGACACAGGCAGAGAGGGTAGTTTAGACATCTAAAGGTGTGGTTCAACATGCAGGGACGACTTGTCTATGATGGGTGGAGGTTAACACCTGGACGCTGATGGTGCTGCCTCGCCTGCTGCTGTTCTGGCTCTCTGACACCGTCACCGAGCTGCTGCACAGAGCGTCGAAGCCCAGGATGCCTCCGACACAGTCCCCGATCACACACACCTGCAACGAGCACAGCATGAAGTCACACCCATGCAGAGGCGCCTCCTCCACCTGCAGGGTCCACACACTGACCTGCCCGTTAAAGGACGCTCCCTCCAACGACCTGATGAAGTCGCCGTACACCTGATTGGCTCGAAGGATGACGGTTGCCACGGCGTCTTGGTACTGCGGCGCGGAGGTGGCGAGCAGAGGCAGAGCAGCCAGCGGGATGTGGTCCTGACTGCTGGACAGACAGCTCTCGTCGTAGCTGTAGGGACTCAGACTGCAGAGCAGAGACGAGGGTTTTACCTCCACACACAGCAGGCTTTACATGCGTCACAGCCGGGTAATAAAACGATGCTTCACTCACTTGGACACCAGTGAGAACGCGTCAACACACACAGCAGGACAGGGGACCATCCGGATGGCGATGCGGCCCAGAGATGCAGGGTAATGGACCCTCATCACGGTCTCAAAGGCCCCGCTGAGCGTGTTCAGATCGCCCTGCTTGTTGTTCTGCTCACCTGCAGATAAATAAAACACACACAGTGTGAGCTGTGGCTTCCATGATAACGTTATAGGATGAGGACTGTTGCTGCTGTACCAGAACCAGTGTCCAGGATGTTGCCTCCATGCAGGACCAGGATGAGGACATGGATCTTGGATGGCTGTAGACACTGCTGGGCCGAGCAGTCCTGCAGACAGAGAGCAGGGAGCAAAACAGTCCATATAAAAACAAAGAATGGACGACATATCCTTCTATCGTCGGTGCACTGCCGTCCGTCATGCTCTGCAGGAAGGTTTTATTTCTCTTTAAACCCTGACAGACTGACAGTTCTGTCCGACACAGACTCCAGGACGTGCAGAACTCAAAGCTCAGCTGATGAGTTTAATTCCAGCCGAGCAGCAGATCCTGACGCCGCCAGTGTCAGGATGACTGACAGCTACATTAGGAGGAGGAGTGCCATCTACAAGCAATTTAATTAGTGTAAGAGAGACAGGAACGAAATGAGAAAACGGCGAGTGTACCTCCATCTGCGTCTCCTCGCTGCTGATGATGGTGTACTCGCCGCCCGACTCCTGGTACAGAGTCTCTGTGGAAACAGAAGACATCCAGCCGGTTTTTATTATGTTTAAATGAGACAGTGCAGCACTTTCAGACCGTGGATTGTGTACGGACATGCCACCAGGGGGCGCCGCAGAAGCACCACCGCTCACCCACCTTGTGCTTCGTCCGCTTCTATGGTCTCGATCTTGTCCATCAGATCGTTGGAGCTCCACTTGGTGATTTCTTTGGAAAATATCTCCTCGTTATCAGAGAAGTCTTCTGCAACACACACACACACACAGACGAACACACACACACAGACGAACACACACACACACACACACACACACAGACGAACACACACACACACACACACACACACACACACAGATGAACACAACAGCGTGAGGATTTTTACCCATCATGCAACATCATCGCAAGTTATTTCATTTTAAGTTATGTAACTTGCAGCATTAAGCCAGGTTGTGTTGCTGTTGCCATTTATCCAACAGTTTCACAGTGTAGGAGCCTTAAAAACCATCATTTAATAAATTATCCCCAAAAGTCAATTATTCCAGAAAATCTTTAAGCTAGCTCGGTTAGCTTTTAGCTTAAACATATGACATCACTTTACCGTGAGCGTCAAAGAACTCATCGTCTGTGCTGTCCTCTGAGTCCCGGGCGATGCTCTGCATCCTCCACTCTGAAATGCTCTGGTGAGACGGACTCCCTGCACACACACACACACACGCACACACACAGGGTGTGATCACATGTGCCTCTTTTTAATTAAACCACATTCTGCATCAGAAGAGCAGCTGACCTCCTCTCTTTGACGACCTGTTGGAGGATCTTGAGGACGTCGACCACTGCTTGGTGAGCTCTCCTCGTGTCTCCAGCGAGTCTCCCAGCTTCCCCGCGTCTCCCTCTGTCTCTGCGGGCGTGCCCCCGGTCTCTGCTCCCTGCTCCTGGTCCTGGCCGGCGGAGGAGCCGTTGGTCTCGGCGCCGCCCTCCTCGCTGACGCTGTACTGGGCCATCTTCTTGGCCAAAGCCAGCTGCGTCTCCAGCTCCAGCAGCCGGATGTCCTCGATGGTCAGGCCGTACCACTCGTCCTGCCAGCACCAGGCCTGCCGGTGGGCTCGGACCATCACTTTACGCAGGCCTGCAGGAGGGCCGGCATGGAATCATTAAAATGATTAATCAGAGACATGAATCAGAAGTGGATTAAAAATACATGGTTATAGTTTCGCTCTGAGTTTAAAGGCTGCAGGTTCATTTCATCACTGAGGTTACAGAGAATAAAAAATGTCATTAAACTTATTAAAAAATACAGAAACTTTAAAACTGAAATGTAGGTTTTGAGATTAAGGGTCGTTTTTTCACATCAGGAACACTTTTACTGAGGTTTTTAATGACTCTTCTGACTGTTTTCAGTTTTTATTGCACTAATTTCAACTTATTCTCTAACAAAAAACTTTAATCTGCTTTATGTATCCTCATTTCTCTAGAGACGGTTAGATAATGTTATAAGGATGCTATTATTATTATTAAATGTTAAGATTTAATATTTATTTTCTCAGTATAAATCCCTGACTTATAGGATTTATTTCTAACTTTTTAACAGTTTTGTGTGATTGTCCCCAACTCATTTTTCAACTATTCATGCCACATTATTGATTTAAAATCTCAGTATTTATTCTTTATTGATTATTCACAGTTTGCTTTTTATTTATTAGGTTCTTTAGCTTCCTGTTCCCGGCTAAATAAGCTTAAAAAAAACATCCATATTTTAAAAGTATCAGTCTAACATTTAGACTTTTTTTGAAGGAAACAAACGTGTGAATAACTCGTTGATAAGAGCGCTGGCTGTGCAGGCGCTGGTTCCTCTGACCGCACAATTCTAATTAATTCATCCTTGAGCTGAAGTGACCAGTGGAAGAAATTCCCCGCAGTCATTCCTGAAATATCGAGTTCACAAGAAAGCAGCGGACAGACGACGCTCAGAGAAAAAAAAATGGCCTCCAGCGGCGGCTGTCGGAGCACGGAGACGTCAACAGACTGAAGCTGTGATTCTGTAAACAAAACCATCTGATCTGACTGACTCGATTTCAATCAGCTTCCTCCACCAGCTGCTTATAAAACCCTTAAGCCATCATTATTGAATAATCAATAAAAACCTGCCATAAAAAGACAATGAGATAAAAGTTATTATATTTATATTTGACAGGTGACGTCAGTGTAAAAAGCAGAGCTGAGGCTCGTCAGCGAGGAGAGGTGGACTCTGTGGTTAAAGATGTGCCGATTAGCCCACCGAGCGTGAACGCCATGAAGACGGAGCAGCTGCTGCTTCATTAGGCTGCGAGTAAACGGCGTGAGGCGGCGAGCTGAGCGAACAAACAGCCTCAGATCACAGCAATGAAACAGAAAGAGCCCGACGGTGGCAGGAAATTAATCCAGTCCGCTGTGTTATCTCAGAGCGCCAGGCGCTGCCAGGTAGCAGCGTGCCTCCCGTCTCCCACTCTTCCTCACCCGTTCTCTCCCCCTGACAGGAGCTTTATTTAATCAGCGGCTAATCATTAAGAATGATCACAACTTATCTAAAATGTAATTTTTTCAGGAGTTTATTTCCAGATTATGTGAATTATTGCAGATGTTTGCAGACTTCTCAGATTTCCCAGATATTTGTGGGATTATACCTATTTTTTCTCATTTTATTTGGACCCTTACTGTGCATAGTTTATTGATAAACTGTAACTTTTAGCAGTTAATTTTTACTACTATTATCAAATTCCTAGAGCTGCTCTTGGTCTTCATCAGGTCAATCCTAATTTCTCAGGATTACGTCATGACTTTTGAAGGTGTACTGTAAACGCTGCCCTCAGATTAGCACACGGCCTCTTGTACGTACCCACGTCGTGTATGAAGCGCTCGATCTTGGACTGCATGCCCCAGTATCTGAACTCCACTTTGCAGAGCTTGTAGGCACACATGACGGCTCTCTGACCCAGGTTCTGGTTGATCTCCTCGATCCAGTCCTCGGACAGAGGACCCCGCCTGGTTTTGGTTGACTGGTACAGCTTGGGATCTTCTTCCACCAGGTATTCATGAGGAGCGATGTAGTCGTTCACGATGTCTATGGGGTCTGAGAGAGGGACAGGAGTGTAATGAAATGCTGAGCTGAGGCAGCTGTGAGCAGCAGGTATGGAGAGGACAGACCTAACAACGTCCTCTCTGCACACCTGCCTCCAGAGAAGTCTGTGTGTGTCCTTTTATGTAATCACTCCCTGCAGGGATCATGTCTGGAGCCGGCTGCACATTTTTCCTGCACCCCGGTGAATTTTAGTATGCAGAGGCTCAGCACAGGCTCTTACACTCTAAAGCCTGTGTCCCTCTGCATCACACTGTCTGCATTTTCACAGAGTGAATTCAATTCCACAGCCTGCTTATGAGGATGTGACGGCCGGCCGGCGGCTCCCACAGGCACAGTGGAGGAGTGATGGTGTGTGCAGGATGATAAACTCACCGACGGTCCTCTGTCTTTTCTCCGCAGAGGAGAGATTGAAGACGTCCCCTTGATTACCAGTGTCTGGTTTATAATACGTCTCGATGTCTATAGAGAACTTCTCTACAAACGGACAGGTGTAGCTGAGAAAGGAGCAGAAACAGGAGTTTGATTAATAAACATCATGAAAAAGAAATAAAAACATCGTTTTTGATGAGTCCAGCGTTGGCCTCACCGGGTTCGTGTATAGGGGTAAGCGTTCCAGGACTCCTCCTCCACTCGTAGTGCAGCTTGAGGCAGGATGGCACAGAACCAGGACGGGATGTGTTTGCCGATGTGATAGACCTTGTGGGTGTACTGACCCGAGCCGCCTGGGCCGTCCTCGTAAGGCTTGTTCTCCAGGATTTCCACGCCGCTGCCCTCACCACAGCTCTCCTCTCGGCTCTTTTTCTGCAGAAAAGGCGGTCAATGTATCGATTTCAAATGCTAAGCCTCGGCCTGTGAAGGCATGCCTTGGGTCTATGAAGGCAGCCCTTGATGCACAAAGACCATGTCCGTGGTCCTAAAAGGTCTCCAGTCTACGTAGGCAATGTCTCCGGTCTTCAAAGACAACACATCAGTCTGCGAAGGCCATGTCTCTGGTACATTGGCAGTGCCCTTGGTCTATGAAGGCCATGCTTTGGCTTTACAAAGGCCACATCACAATCTGTCTGTGGTCTACAAGGGTCCCCCCCCTGCTTCTGGCTTATGAAGGCCACTACTCCTGTCTACATGGGCAGTGCCTCCAGCCTACAAATGCCATGGCTGTGGTCTATGAAGACCCACACTCAAGTCCACTATGGCCACAGCTCAGTAGAATGCATCACCTGAAGGATGCAGCCCCCTGACCCTCAAGTCCAGGTGGCCTGTGTGTGTGTCCAGTTCTTACTGGAGTCCAACTAAACCAACAGGAGGACAGAAGGCTGGACAACAAAAACATAAGAACAACAGCAGTACCTACAACAAATTCTAATTTGGGCTAGTTATTCTCGGAGCTGCGTCTGTTGCAGGCTTTGGTTCTGGTTAATGAGCAGCTTCTCTCTTCACATCCTGAGGTGAGAAAAACGAGGTTAAAAACAGCATCAAGCCCTCAGCCCTGCGCCCCCGACTAACATCATCCCATCCCCCGTTCTGTAGTCTAACTTCCCATTAAAGCCCCGCGACCCTTACACAGCACTCCCATCTCTCACTCCGATGTCATCTGACATCACAGAAGCGATGAGGTGGGAAGACAAAAAAAAAACAAATCAGCAGACGTCAAGAAATGTCGAGTTTAAATCTAAAAGTGCTCCTCATGGAGTTTTTTTAAGGTGCTGGCTGTTTAGCGCCCTCATGTGGTTGCTGTTGCTGAGTCTGAACTGATGATTGAAAAACTATTTGATTGCTCCTGTTGTAATGTGCTGTAGGTCAAAGAAAAGCACTGCATGAATACAAATCCTCATGATCATCATTAACAGTGATTGAGGTGTTCGGGGTCAAGAATGAGAGCTCAGGCTGAACATCGCGCTCCTCTCTCTCTCTCTCTCTCCTGAAGACATTTGGGAGACGATATCAGTAATGAAGGTCAGAGGAGGCAAACAGCTGGAAAATTGCTGTAATCTAGCAGGTAATGTAATTTAGGTGAGGAGCTAAGGGCCCTAAATTACCTTCCTCGTATCTGCCTGCCTTTCTGAGAAGAGAGGATCTGTGTTAATAACACACATATCTCAGAGCGAAGAGCTACAGAGTCGGAGGCAGAGCATCACCTCAGGGAGGTTAGTGGAGCTTTATGAGTGGAGGTGAATCAGCGAGCTGTTACTTGGGACTTAGGATGAGCTGGTCGCCACCAGGAAAACAGCAGCAGTGGGTGAAGTTTAAGGCGAAAGAGATACCATCGTAACCACAGCAGTGAAGAAAATGGCGGTGAAACTTGTTGCAGATGGTGGAAATGAATGTCTGCTCGTACTACCTCGGCCAAATATGTTGTTTTCTATGAGACACTGGCAAACAATCCATTCTGATTAGCTCCCACTCAGTGAGCTGCTTCCATCAAAAGCTATCACATGTGTCTATGTTAGCATGCTATCACTGTTTACTTGCTAAATGGCAATGCAGAGAAGAACAACTGGCTGTTAAACACATCAGCAGTGGTGGTACTCACGCACCAAATATATCTTATTGATTTCCATTGCAAAGGATCTGAACAGGTTAAAGAGCCTCGGACAATCTGTGGAGTGGAAGAGGAGCGTTTGAATAGTTAACAGGCGAAAGAAAGATGAGGAGAAGCAGCGACAGAAAACAGAGCCCATGTCCAATTTGAGGAGTGCTGCTAGCTCTGCTGGACACTCTGGACCACGGCTGCTGAATCGTAATGGGCCCGGGCTTTGCTGAGGGTCTCATTTCTGCCAGGCTGAGGTGTCCCTGAATAATTTATGTGACACCACCAAGGTTAGCATAAACCAGGGGTACATAACTCCCCTCCTCAAGCCTTCCGGAGCAACAGTAGAGCCTCATGCATCAAACACTATTGCTGGCTGCTCGCAGGCTCCATCCAATGTCTGCAGCTTTTTTTTTTAATCTCCTGCTTTTAGCTGGAAGAAGAAAGCTCTTGTTTCATAATGGCAGGCGGCTGGAACAACACAACAATATGACAGAAGCTCAAACCTGTTTAAACATAACACATCTACAGCCATCTGCCCACCTCTGTCTGTTAAACTAGGTGTCTCCACGGACCGACATGCTGGCTGCGGCCACACTCAGCTTCAAAAGGCTCCTTAGGAAACCTATTGGTGAGCTCACTTGAAGGTTTGTCCACCTTTATTTACAGTCTATGAGGCAAACTGTTCATTTCAAGGCTGAGAAATTAAGGCAACACAAAAAAACTGCAGTTCCTTCAGTGGCCACTTGGAGGTGGATACAAAAGTGAGTCTATCCCCACAGACCTCCATGTTAATTAGCTTTGATGCTAACCTAGCATGCTAAAGTAAGCAGGAGAGTGTGTTTGCATCAATGTGTGTAGAAATGTAATATTATATTTTTAATTTAATCACTCTGAGCACTAGTTTCAGCGGCGGATTGATCCGTATTTGTAGCCGTAGTGATCAGTCAGAGCTGCAGGAGGTATGCATTTGGTGTGTGTGTGTGTGTGTGTGTAAACTACACCGTGTGTTCATGTAAATGAAGCTACAGGGTGACTCACTGACGTGTTTTTTTGGACGTAAAGCCTCCACCCCCCCCCCGGAAAAAAGAGACGTACGGGGTGTCCACACTAACGCGTCCTCCCTCTGATGCTGTAACTGCATTAAGCATAAGCTCCATATAAACAGACAAACAGAGACTAACACACACACACGCTGTTGTCATGGTAATGTCGGCTGCACCATCATGTCTCTTTCTCACCACAAACAAAAATGATGGCAGCTGCTGCCACGCTGCAGCTGATGTCACTGGTTGTCATGGCAACTGGCACCCAGCTGTGACGCTGATCAGGAGGAGGGGTTCCAGCAGTGTGTGTGTGTGTGTGTGTGTGTGTGATCTCTCCTGTACATTTGTCCACATGCACTGAATAACAGCAGTCAGACATTCTGACTTCAAAGATGGACGCCGTCAGTAACACGTTTCCTGCATTTATTCTCCAATTAAATCTTCATTTTGAAGACTGTGTGAGCACACAATGATAAAAGGAAACACAAACCACGGCATATGGAGCACCATCTGCTCCGCAGCGCTGCACCGTGACCCTCGCACCATGTTTTCCTCTTGTTCCGGTACAGTACGACACGACACCTTAAACTCCTGACCTCCTGACAGCTTCACACACAAACCTGAACCCCAACCACAAAATACACACTCGAGCAGATCAAGAGCCTGAATAAAGCCTAAAGTTTAGGACACAGACACAAACACTGACCGTCAACAAAAGGTGGAAAAATATCAGATTTGAGAAGATGCAAAAATGTTATTTGTAAAGTGCTTGTTGGTGCTTTTATTTTGAAGGCACCAGGCCATGTGGTCACACCAGGTGAATGTGTACCTGTGTGGGTGTGCATGTAAACGACCAGCAGGCACAGATGGTGGTGATGATGATGCTCCGTTTCTTTAGACGTATTTATCCTCACCTTTTAATTTATGACCAGATTAAATTAAATTAAATTAAGGAGGCTGCATCAAAGACTTCTGAAGATGGCAGTTGTTATATCACACAGTGCCCAGGTGGACACACACATTATATTACATTATTAAATCAAGCACTCAGGAAGTCCCTGAGTTTATGAACCCTGAGACCTGAGTACACCCAGGTCAGTCAACAGGAGGATTTATTTAGCTTTAAATAAGGTTTAATGGCTGAACACAGAACACAGTGTGTGTGTGTGTGTGTGAGTGTGAGCCGTGGACACTGACATGAATCTGGTGCATTGTGTTTGCTGATGGATCCACTCACCTGGATCATGTAGAGCTGAGCGATGCGGTACTCCTCCACGCTCATCGGCATGGGGATACGATACTCCTTGATCAGCATGGTTGTGCTTGAATGTAGCAGATTCCCTGTGTGTGTGTGTGTGTGTGTGTGTCCAGAAGCAATGTCAGAGGCGTCGACGCTTCCTCCCGGCCGGCCTTGCTACCCGAGCAGCATGTTCAAACAGCGAGGCTGAGACGCACCATCACTCACACCTGACAGAGGAAAGAAAACAGACTTTCAGCGAGGAGGAGTTACAGCGTGTTTGTCTCAAGGCTTAAACCCCCACACCTCCCCCCATCAACACACACAAGCCAACACATCCTGTGTGTGTCCTCTGGCCAGCCCTCCTGCAGATCTATTACAAGGTAATCCACTGACCCAGCAACAGCCTGAAAATCCCCCAGCAACCTAAATCCCAACAACTCCGTCTACACACCCAAGAAGCAGCCAAGTTGTGGTCGATGTGGACTTCAACTCCCACAAAGCTCTGCTGTGGAGGTGCTTTTATTTTCCAGAGCTTCTGCACATTTCAAAAAAAATATTATTATACAAATTTATTTTATTTATTTGTTAAATGCTTTGTTGGGTGCACAAAATAAGCTCATTAATAAATGGAGTCTTCTAGCCAAATATCCAGTGCATAGAAGCTGGTAACGAAAAACCATAAAAGCATGGGCTTAGCTTAGCTTAGCTTAGCTTAGCTTAGCTTAGCTTAGCTTCCAGATCTTCCAGGACTTTTTTATAGTTTTAGGTTTTTAAGGCATCTGTTCCGCCATCTTTTCTCCCACCACTGACAGCCACCTGCTGCAGCGTAAACCAGTCACGTCCTGAGGAGGAGTCACATGACACTGACCGCTTAATCTGTAAACAGATGATGGAGAACTGTAAATCTGATACGTCTTAACATGAGCGGGGAAGGAGCTGCCGCCGAATGGGAAGTGTGTGTGTGTGTGTGTGTGTGTGTGTGTGTGTCCATCTGTGCAGGCTGTGCATGTTTGGTTGAGCTGCT
Organism: Parambassis ranga; assembly: GCF_900634625.1. Classification (NCBI taxonomy): domain Eukaryota; kingdom Metazoa; phylum Chordata; class Actinopteri; family Ambassidae; genus Parambassis; species Parambassis ranga. The sequence continues at coordinate 15,620,937 of NC_041032.1, forward strand.
GCATCAGATGGACTGCAGAGGTCAGAAAGTACAGTGTGACAGTAAAGACTCTTCAGCTTTTGATTCACACACCATTTTATTCCACATGAAACGAATCAGCCTCTGATTCTGCAGCTCGTCCTGTCAGTTATTGCAGGCTCACTGTTTCCTGTCAAGGACTTTACCGTTTGAATTGATTCTTAGATCTCAAGAAAAAAATAGTCACCACATAGTGAACATAACGGGGAGTTCAGCGGCTTAAAGAGCCTGATCAGTTGGGGCGTCAGGCCGTCAAACAAAATGCAAAAAACAGAGATGAAGTCTGCACATCTGAGTTGCTGGAATCAACAAATATAACTGATAAACTGAGACACAAAACCTACGCAGCTGTGTATAGAGACAAAAGCAAAGATCAACAACATGACCACAAAGAGGCAAAAAAGATTAGGAAAGGACACAATAAGAGAGGGAAGAGACACACAACAACCAGAAGAGACACACAACAACCAGAAGAGACACACAACAACCAGAAGAGACACACAACAACCAGAAGAGACACAACAACCAGAAGAGACACAACAACCAAAAGAGACACAACAACCAGAAGAGATACAACAACCAGAAGAGACACAACAACCAGAAGAGACACACAACAACCAGAAGAGACACACAACAACCAGAAGAGACCCACAACAACCAGAAGAGACACAGAAGAGACACACAACAACCAGAAGAGACACAACAACCAGAAGAGACACAACAACCAGAAGAGACACAACAACCAGAAGAGACACACAACAACCAGAAGAGACACAACAACCAGAAGAGACACACAACAACCAGAAGAGACACAGAAGAGACACACAACAACCAGAAGAGACACAACAACCAGAAGCAAGCATCAGGATGAATATTTAGATGTGATGCTCTCTGGAGGCTGTGATGTCCACCCTGATTTACTGCGGGTGTGTAATCATAACAGAAGGAGGGGGGGGGGGATCCTACAAGGAAACAAGCCCTTGACCCTCAGAAGAACTGCTACATACATGCAGACCCTGAGAAACCACCAGACGGGATCAGACGAAGCCTGACGGAGAACTCCACGTCACCGACAGACCTCATGTTTTTTATATATTTCACATTCACCATCGGCTCACAGAGCGGTGAGTCAGCACATCACACACGGCGGCCGCTGAAGGAGATGAACTGACAGCAGAGCGGTCAGGTGATCAGTCAGCAGAAAATAAAGTCATCTGGGATCAGACATCACTGCGGCGCCGTACATGAACCACTCACTTAAACCGGAACTTGGGACTAATAAAGTATTTGTGATTCTGTTTTCAGGGACCTGCTTCTTTCTAGTGGGAGGTGGAGACTAAAAACATTGGACGTAGATGCATCAGGTGATCACATGTCCCTTCAACTTGTTTCTGCTGCCACAGTGTCCCTGCAGCTGCATGAAGTCCGACCTCAGTGATGTTTCCACCTCACTGCGGCGCAGAGCCCGTCTTATTTTATGATCACTCTGAGCTCCATCAGTTAAATGGATTACAGAGAGCAGGATGTGGTGGGGTGGTGCTCCTGGAAACTGTCCATCCACCCACCACAGCTTAACGGTTGCTTTTTCTGTGCCGTGAAGACATTGTTTTGCTTCATTATTAACTCCTTGGAGGCTGCAACTCCACTTTCGGTCTCCTCCACCTCCTGAGTGAAACATTCATCAGCTGTCCTAAAACATCTGCAGGTTCTCAGACATGTTTTCTTTGTTTTCTGTGTGTGTCACACTTGGAAATCCATCCATACAGAAGATTAGTGTGACAGTCATGTTTAATTAAAGGAAATCAAAGCTACTTTAGATAAGAGCCAGAGGCCACGTCTGATGCAGCAGCAGAGATATGACTCCGTCCTCCGGCGGTTGGAGGAGCCACGCTGCGCTGACAGGACCCCCTGACGGGATTGTGTCTGTGTCTGTGTGTCTGTGGTCACACCTCACATGGATTTAAAAACACACCTCATCCTTACGTGTGCCGCCTGCTTCCACACAGCGAGTGCGATGTTTCATGAAGCCCACACAGCACCAAGAGCTCTTTAAACTGTAAAAAAAAAAAAAAAGACCACCGCCTGCTCCAACCAGCTGCATCTCATCACCGCCCAGGCATGACGAGCCTGCTCACTGCAAGTTCTGTAGGTATATTTCACCAATTCTGCAACACGAAGCCATTTTTTTTAATTAAGAGGAAACACCTGCAACAATCTTTTCAATCTGCAAAATATTTTCACCTAGAAGGTGGGAAATCTGTCTGAGGACCACCTGACGGCTCGAAGACGCCGCACAGACACATTTACAACACTCGGTGAGCCACACACATAAATTCCTCATGTCAAACTGTCGTCTCTTCTCATCCACGGAGAAGATCAGAGCCACCTGCAGCTCCTCGCCCTGATCAAACGCTGAGAGTGATGGAGCGCTGCAGCATCGTACAGGCGTGCATGTGAGGAGGAATCAGATGTTTACCTCGTATCTTATCCAGCTGATCCGCTGTGCTCAGGGGCCATTGCAGATTCCAATCCCAGAGAGACTCCCAGCCCCGGCAGCCCTCCACCCCATCCCTCCGTCTGCAGTCAGCCAATCCACACGGCGGCCTCCGCCTCTGATCAGGAAGCAGCTTCTTAAATCCTGACACAGAATCCTGAAATAAGAGAAGCTATTGATCCTCTCTCTCTCTCTCCTTCTCCTACTTCTTCTTCTTCCTCCACCATCCACCTCTCGTTCCCTTCTGCCTTTTCCTCCCTTCCGCTGTCTCCACCTCTCTGTACTGAGGAAGCTCTGTTACCACGGAGACGCATGAGGCTGAAGCCTGATTGGTGGGGTTTGTTGTGATGCAGCGGCCCGGCCGTGCAGCCCACCAGATTGATTGCCTTTTTCAGAGAGCATCATTGTGTAACACGCAGCCAGAAGAGTGCAGACATGCAGGAACTCATTCCTAAAATATATAAAAATCAATGGAATGTACGGAGGACAAGGAGCGTCAAAACTGCCATCATCATTATTAAGAAATGAACAAATTTTAATATAAAAACACACACTGATCCCGGTTATTTGTTAAGATATAGATTTGAGAAAAAAATTATTTTATATGAAAAATGCTTTGTCCATTAAAAGCTGATTATAAATGACATGTTCGATGGATTCATAAATGATCCCACAGGAGGATGATTATGTGATCATGCATCTGTTCGCAGGGCGTCGTGACCGTCCTGTCTGTCCCGCTGTGTGTTTTGTCCACAGAATGTGAATGAGGCCGCAGAGCACAGAGTGAGCACAGGTACTTCCAACAGAGCCAGGAAAATTACACACTTCACAGCAGCCAACTGTTCCACACGGCCACTCAGCGACGCCACTCACAGCACAGGTACTCCTCCTCAGGCAGAAGATTTTCCATCCATACAGTCTGAAAATGACTGACAGATACACATAGACGCACGACAGCCTTCAGCTAGCCAGCTTAGCTTAGCATAAGGACTGAAAAGAGCAGGCTGAAGATGTAGGATTATATCAAGCAGCAATCTTCCCTCAAAGGGAAGCGCAAAAACTGCAGTTCCTTCAGTGGCCACATGAGGGCAGCTGTGAAAAGTGAGTCGGTCCCCAGTGACTACAGCAGAAAAAAACATGTTTACAGCCACCTAAACACCACAACTCCACTTACGATCAACTTCTTTGCCCATACATGGATTGACCAGGACTTAGGTAGAGCCAAAAACTGCAGTTCCTTCAGTGGCCACATGAGGGCAGCTTTGAAAATCCAGTGACCTCCATGTTAACATGGTCAACACTACAGCAGAAAAAAACATGTTTCTCCACTTACGACCAACTTCCTTGCCCATATGTGGATCAACCTGAGACTTAGGCAGTTCCCAGAGTGGCCACTTGAGGGTGTCTCTGTAATATAAGTCAATCCAAGTGTACTCCAAAACCCTTACATTGACATCACGGAGGCTCCGTCTCTTTATTTACATTCTGTTTTCTACAGAACAAGACAATTGAAAGGCGCCCTCTAGTGATCAAGTCAATTAATACATGCTGCATAATGGAGTATTTAAAGGGCAACTAGGTAAAACTTTCCATTCCTTTGCCAGGAAACATAAGAATTCCTGGAAAATATTCATGTTTAGCTCTTTTTAGGAAACTGCTGCAGGACGCCGACGTCATTCCATTCATCATTTTTGTCTTAAAGCGGATACTTTCAATCTGTAGCTACACTTCTGTAATTAAAGGACGTGTAATAAGGCCTCGGTATTCCTCCGAGGTATTTCTGGGAATGTTAAGCTCTCTCTGACTCTCAGACACGAGCTGAGTGAGTGCTGCTAGCCGGAGGATAAACTCCATGACTCACACGTCTGTTCTTTCTAAACGTCTCTTTAATTACATCCAGCCGACGCGTCTCTCTAGGTTTCAGGTTAAAAATATCCCACCTGCAGCCAGACATGTTCTGTGGACGATTGTGCGGCTGAGCACCAGAGGAGGACGAATCTGAAGACATTTACACCACAGCAAGCCTCCGCCTGCATCGCTCAGCTCAGCTCGGAGGGTCACGGCTCTCAGCCTCTTGTTTTATCTGCACATTGTCAGAGTGGAGTGACTTGTTGACGGACACTCCGCCCCGCCGTCCTTATCTGAGCATCAGCAGAGCACCCGCTAACAGAATCAAGCCCCGCTCTCCAAACACCAGGCACGAACATCTGCTGCCAGCATCGCGGCCGTTAATGTGAGATCCTGTCAAACATATCTCTGCTGATGAAGACGCTGCTGTTACTCATCAGACAGATGACAAAGACAGGCTGCAGGTCTCTGTCCACACACTGACGCCATGTGTGTGATGCCAGCTGCCAGCGGACCACCGCATTTAAGTTATTTACTATATAACAGCTTTTCTGCCGATTAGGAGGTGTGAAGGATTCTGCTACAACAGCCCACACAATGCTGATGTCCCGGCCTCGGCTACATACGGCGTTGCTAATGTTTCACACATTTCAGCAAATATTTGAGCTTGACGTGTTTCCAGGGGACCCTAAAAAGTGATGCACCAGGCTGGGACAGGGTGTCCTTTCATCTTAAACATGTGCTGAAATTCAAAATCCTGATTATCAGCAGGGTCCGGTCCGCCACTTTATGTCTGTCCCCTGGAAACGTGACCACTCATCCATTATCTGTTCTGCCTGCACCCCATCATGAGCTTCAGCCAATCAGAACAAAGAGGAATATGTCAATGAAGGCCCTACCAGGTCATTTCTCATTCAAAAGCTTGGAGCTTCACCTACATGTGGGTCACCAAAACATGTAGAAGTGATAAACCTGGTTGGGAGGAGCAGCACAGAACTCTACAAGTCCAGCTGATCTGCTTCAAGCTCTTCAGTGACCAGAAGAGGAAACACAACAAGCAGCTGAGGAACTCTGAAAACTAGAGCGCTAGCAGCAGTTAGCATCTCTGTAAAGGTGTACTGAACACAAACACTGTGAGCCATCCAGCAAACTCTTTGGTCAGATGGAAAACCAGCAGGAGTGCATGTGTGTGTCAGTTGTGTGTCAGTTGCAGCTCTGAGTTGTGTAAATCTGCCCCTCTTTCCTCCGCTGTGCTCGTTCTGGTGGGAACCGTTTGAACTGCAGATGTGAGATGTTGTCACTGACCTGCAGTTCATCTCCGGCGGCGGCGGCCTTTCCACTCGTCTTCCTGTGAATGACCAGCAGCTGAGAAGAGCCTGAACGAGGAGCGCACACACACACAAAAAGAAGTGAAAAGTCAGAATGTCCTCCCTCAGTCCAGAGTTTTGTTGTAACGAGGAGGATGTGCCAGAGAACTGTGGATATCTGAACAGGAAGTGTCCTCTCCTTGATGCTAATGTGATGATCTGATGCTGTCAAAACATCCCAACATGAAGAGAGGCGTGGGCAGCGAATGAGAGTGAGCGCGGCCTTGACGTGATGGCTGGGTGATGAGAGAGAGGACGGTCTATTTTTAGCTCAGGGATGGAGGGTGGGTGGGTGAGGGTGAGGGTGGGGGTGGGGGTGGGGGTGAGGCGGATGCAGGGAGCAGAGCGATGGGGCTGCACGCTGCACCCGAGCTGGAGTTTAGTTGTGACGCTTCTCAAACTGCTGCACTTTCCTGCGTTCTGGTAAATGATGGCGATGCATCACTGTCTGAGGGGGTCAGCTATTCACTTCTGTGTGTGTGTGTGTGTGTGTGTGTGTGTGTGTGTGTGTGTGTGTGTGTGTGTGTGTGTGTGTGTGTGTGATGTTCCGAGGCGAACAGCTGCAGATACAGTGTGGAGGCTCTGAGCCAAACACGTATTTAAGCTGTAAAAGCTTCATTTTCTGCCTTGTTGGGCTGATTGAGAGTTTGCTTCAGGCAGTCATGGTCCCCAGAGGATGACCCCTGCTGCCATTAATGGTCCTCAGCTTTCTTCTAGGACCACCCGCCCCACCGGTGACCCTGTGGAACAGGACACATGGGGGTTCAGAAAATGGATGGATGGATGTTCATGTCATGCGGAGGGTGAACCTTCCTCATGTTAATGACACAGTCAGGGTTCCCAGAGGATGGATCTTCTTCATTGTTGTCTCAGTCTCAGTTTATACCTGCAGAACACAGTGTAGTTGGGCCTGTGCACTGTAAGCCGGCAGGTCGTTGTCAGAGGACACGGTGAGATTACTTTTAACTAACAGAGACGCTCTGAGTGGGCTCAGCAGCGCTGAATATTTGATGAGGACACAACGCCTGGCTGCATGAGGACAAAGCCGCGGGACCGTTAATTAGACTGAGTGCTCCGTAAGCATGCCCAAACAAACAGGCCTCACAGGACCCGGGCGGTCCCTCAGACCAACGGGGGACGTCCCTCCAGCTGACGGACAGCGTGAGTCTGTACACGGCTAAAGGAAAGATCCAAACTATCATGTCCCACTGTCACAACGTCCAACAAGATAACAGAGACACAAATGACTACAAAGAGACACACAAATACCACAAAGGGACACAAAATGATGCAGGAAACCCTCCAGCAGATACACAAAGGAACCACCAAGTCGCACAACAACTGCCAGAATATGGAAGGTACATCATAAAGACACAAAATGATCACAGAGCTACACAACAGCTGCACCTCAGAGAGATGCACACTAACCACAGACACACACAGAAATCCTCAAAACGGCAACACAAAGATGCTAAACAACACAACCCTGAAGAGACACACAAACACCACTGTACTACACACACCAAACCCACAATACACATACAACCAAAAAACAACATAACGACAAATGAGACAAGTGGTGACACCTGCAGAAACACAAAGCCACCGCAACAAACAGAGAGTAGAGACTCTTCAAACCACACACACATGTCACACACACACGTCACACACACGTCACACACATGTCCAAGGAGTGCAAAATAAGAAGAGACTCACACAAACACCATCAGTGTCTCAGTGTGTCTCAGTGTGTCTCGGTGTCTAACAGTGTGTCTCAGTGTGTCTCAGTGTGTCTCAGTGTGTCTCAGTGTGTCTCAGTGTGTCTCGGTGTCTAACAGTGTGTAAGTGTCGGCGTGCTGCCATGCGACAGGCGCTTCATACATGGAGCGGCCGACAGACTCCTCCATCTGTATCAGCCTGACAGGCCGAGGCCGTGGGTGGAGGCCGAGGAGGGTGGAGACAGACGGGGGGGGGGGGGGGGGGATTCAAGTGTCATTCATTCACATCCAGTGTCTCACACACACACACACACATGCACGGTCCTGACAGCAGAGCTGTGATTAGTGGGCTGGAATCCCTCTGTTTATGCTGCTAAAAATAGATTTCACACACTGAGATGACGTGGCATCTCGTGACAAGACCCCCGCCCGCCCTCCTCCACCCTCCTCCTGTTCTGGAAAGCAGTCATGCCATTATTGGTATGCAGCGCTCAACCCAGCAGCAAGCCACCCCTCAAACCTTTGGAGAGAAGAGGAGGGGGGAGAAAAAGGATGAAGAGGGAGCAGATTTGAGGAGAAGGATGGATGGACGGGGCGCGGGTGAGGGAGGGGGAGGCAGCAGCAATCAATACGGTGACTCATTCTTTCTGCGGTGGCTACTTCCTAACAGCATTCATTAAAGCAAACCTAATCATTTTGGCCGGATAATCAGATCCTGCGAGGCTCCATCTTATTTCACTCCAACACACACGTTCAGATCATCAACGATGAACCCAAAATGGGAGAAAATAGGAGCCAAACATCATGCAGCGGCCTGAGCTCAGAGATACATCACCGCTTTTTAACCACGGCGACGGACAAACCGCAAACTTCTTGGTTTCTAACATGCACATGCAGAGAAACAGCGAAATGACTCTGAACTGTTAGCATGCTAACAATTTGTTGTTAGCATGCTAACAGGCTACATTAAAGTGTTGAATAATGTGAACTGTACAGTGTGTACGCTATTTAGCTTAAAGCTGCTTTTTATACCTCATACCAGAACTGATTTATGTACACTTATGTATAATTTTAACTTTAAAACAATGAGTCATTGTCAAAGTAATGCAAATATTGACATTACCATTAAAAAAAACATTAGCCTCCCAGAGCTAATATAAGTTGTCAAAAAATGTAAATATTTAATAAAAACGGACACAATGCTAAAATTATAACAATGCCAGTTTGTAAATGTTAACTTTATGCTAGCCTTGTAACGGTAATTTGCTAAAGTTAGCATTTAGCTAAATAAAGTAATGAAGTTCTATACATTAGCATGCTAATGCTAACGTCTTATTAGGCCCCGTTCACACTGGGGAAAAAATGTGGCTTAAGCAGGATTTGGCTGCATCCAGATCAATCCAGATGTGTTTTTTTCCGAGTGTGAACACCTCCAATCCGGCTGAATCCAGAGGTGGATCTAGCAGGATTGGCTCAAATGTGGCTCAGGTGTGAACGCAAATGTGGCTAGCGAATCCGGCTAGCCACATTATTAGCCATATTACGAGGCGCCACCTAGTGGTTTGGAGGACAGCAAACACGCTGGATGAAGCCGGATTGAGTGCGGACACAAGTGTGTGCTAGCCAGATTTGAAAATAGGTCTGAACGCATCCAGCTTAAAGGCTGTCTGGGCTCAATCCTACTCGAGCTGGAATGACTTTCTCCAGTGTGAACGGGGCCTTACTGAGCAGATTTCATGACGCTAACTCGTCAGTGTTTACCTGGAAGGCTAAAATATGCTAAAGGTGCTAGCATTGTAGCTGACGTTAGCTGCTAGCTCAACTGTAAACTTCTACATGTGAAATAAAATCGATTCTACAGGCTGATATTTTATGGTTTCCTGTCCTCAGGCATCAGTTCTGTTTATCTGCAGTCAGGTTTAATGACTTTGTTTTGTTTGTACGGACTATTTAAGGCGCTGTGAGGGCGGCCGGGGTGATAAATCCTCTCCAGGTTTACCGGGTGTTTTCCTGGACAGTTTAGTCTCCGCGTGAATGAGGTGAGGTACCGGGTACCGGGTACCGGGTCGGTTCAGATCGCACAGTTTTCACCTTCACTGTCTAAGAATAGCTGCAGCTCTGTGGGCGAGGACAAGAAGGGCAGCTCAGCCAGAGTCAAAACACAGCAGCGTGTTCACACACACACCAGGGAAACACAAAAATCCACAAAACGACCAAAGAGAGACTCACAAAACAACCTATGAGGAACAAAAATGACCAAAATGTGTCACAAAACGGAACAAAAACAACCCAAAAGACCTACAAAACAACCAGAGACATGCAAATTAACATATGAACAAAATACTGAATGATTAATAAGACAAAAAAACACACAACACAATCTGAAGTGCCTACAAAATGTTCTCAGCCCCACACACTGACCACAAGAAGACACAAAACAACCACAACAGATGTCTGTGTGTGTCTCCTGCCTTGTGTAGGAGGGGCCTTCTACATGTCTCACACTGACGGACACACACACCGTGACTGTGTGGGTCTCAGCCCGGTACACCGACTGATCAATAACAATCTGATCAGCTGTGACATCACTCCCACAGGATCAATCATGGCGGCTCTCACCTGCAGCTCCTCTACCGCGGTGTGTCTGTGTATCACGCCGTGGAAGGTGAGCGGTGTCAGTCCGGATGTTCCGCCGGCACACGGCGCCTCACTGCCCGCTGTGTGTGTGTGTGTCCGCCGGTCACCGCCGCAGCTTCATCCTGTCCGGGCTTCCAGCTCCAGTGCTGCGTGCTGCCGGTGGATGATGATAATAAAGCAGGTTACATCAGAGCAGGGGAGCCTCCTGTGGCGGAGGCGGACAGCGCCCCCCAGCGGCCCAGGGCCGCAGCTAAAGATGACTCAAAATAAAGTTTTTTTTTTTTTTTTTTTTTAATAAAAAATAAAATGTTGATTTTCTTAAAAAAAAATGTGACGTCGAAGAAGAAAATAAAGAAAACATCATCCTTTATTAGCCCCCCCTGAATGCTGATTGGTCGGCTTGAAATCTGAAGGAACCAATGAGCAGCTTTCCTGTCAGCAGGGGCGGAAACGGGTCAAACTGTTGCTAGCATCCAGAGTTAGCATCATTAAAACATCACTTTTTAACCCTCCAGCACACTAAATCTATTTGTTTGATGGTTTGTTGTTATTTTGGTTAATATTCGACTTCACATAGATAATGGACTATTATGGATTTTCTCATTAAAGCTGTAATAATATACACTATTCTTGTAATTTAGTTGAACTTATTATAAACCTGTGCATATTTATTTCTTCTCATGAAAACATCGTTCACATTATTTTCTGTCAAAGTGCAGCCTCAGGACTTCATGTCCCTGAAATGCTGATGTAAGGAGAATTTATATAAAGTGTAAAATAATAAATGAGGTGACTGTAAGTGTCAACTGTGCCAAGGTGCTACAGAAAATGTACACAAGATGCCATTTTATTTAACATAACAGAATAAAAAAATATCAAAAAGATCAGTTATTTCAAAAAAGCATTTATTGTGCAACAACATTACAGTTCCAGTGAAATTCATGTTACTGTAGGAAAACTGTGCGGCAAAGAAGGAAGCAGTGCAAGAAACTGCATGCATGAGCGGAAACAGCCCACCGTGTGTGTGTGTCTGTGTGTGTGTGTGTCCAGTACTGCAGAAATTCAAACATAAAAAAAAAACAACATAAAAAAGTAAAAAGGCGATTTGATTCAAGTAAACAATCGTTTTCTTCATGTTGAGGAAGTTTGGCCCGAAGAAAAAGAATCAATAAATAAAACTGAAAAAGTAAAAAAAAATCTAATGAGCTGGGATTGAAATGGAAAAATAAAAACATGGCAGTGATTGATCCACACATGGATGAAAGTTCACATTTAAACATGAGATTTAAAAATCGACTCCTCGAGTAGCTTCTGAAGAATTCTGTGACTAAAAAAGTAAACCACTTTACAAATCTGTGCTTTTACTAAAAATATACTTTCAAAATTGCAATAATAAGTCCAACATATAAAAATATCCCCGAGTAACAACAGGTATAAAAAGATACTGTACAGACGGTGTATGGCAGGGGGGTACAATCAGGCGGCGTGTGTCCTTCCACACTGATGCTGCTAAATGTTGGCGGAGGAGCGCAGGACGTGGAACCTCTTCAGAGTCATCCGGAGGGAACCCAGCTCACGGTTCAGCCTCTCCAGACGATTCTCTAAGGCCACCTGAAGGAAGACGGAGCCGATCAGAGCCGTTAGCAGCTGCTGATTCCATTTTTTAATCAGATGATCAATCAAATATCCAACCAGTCGGAAATTCTGTGTCATTTTTTTGGATGGATTGATGTAAAAATTGGGTTCAGTCATGCTAAATAGATGGACCTTGTCCAAAAACCATAAAGGTCAGGCACTTCTAAAAGGATACCTGACAGCTGGTCGACATTTATTGTCTATTGTGAATCAGCATCAACCAATCAGCTTAAAGAGGAAACGCAACATGCTGCCGAGGCTCTCTGACAGCTAGCATGTGTGTAGAGGACTGTTGTGTCTCTGTGAGGACAATATGAGCATAAAGACACTTTGACTGAAACAAACTGATCAAAGCAGAAAAGTCTTCATGAAGCAACAGACACAGAACTGACAGCACTTCCTGACTGGACTGATTCAATCAGGCTCTGCCTTCACTACCTAAAAAAGTAAGGTTTTATGGCCTTGATTCATGATGCTAAAGGACTTCCATCCACTCTGAGACCACCGTTCACATTAAGAACTGATGCTACAGAACGTGTGCTTCGTCTCAGTGTGTTAATGTTAGCTTACAGCCTGACCGCATTTAACACAAAGCTGATCCAGTGAAGGTCAGATGACCTGACTGAAAATTACATAAACATAATCAATAAGAAGACCGTCTGTGGTGTCTTACCTCATCCAACCTGGTCTGTAGACTCACTCTGCTGCCGGCTGCAGGCATACGGCTCAAAGCTGCCTCAATCTGAACCACACACACACACACACACACACACACACACAGACACACACAGGTTAATGATTTCCTAACAACAAGTATTACAGAGATGAGTGTGAGCAGGGGGAGGGGGGACGACGCTGCTAAAAATAGAGGTCATTTTCATAGTGGTGTAAAAACGATGAGGTCTGTGTTACATAAGAGGTCAGGAGGGATTTACTGTTGCTCCGTTTGGGCCTGTGTGTCAGACGTTTGATTCTGCTGACTGCTCTCACCTGCTGCTTCTCCTGCGTCAGCTCGTCAAACAGCTTCTCGGCCTCAGACAGCGACTGAAGTCTGTCCAGGAACAGAGGAGCCGAGTCCTCGCAGAAGTCCTGCTGCTCAGCTCCTCCGCCGACGCCCTGATCCTCCCAGCCCAGCTGGGAGTGAGCGTCCGCTGGGTTCGAGCTGCTTGAGGACTCCAGGAGGTCTGAAAGCAGGGGACAGGTGACAAAAGTAAATGGACACCATCATGCAGTCTTTTTAGGCCCCGTTCACACTGGAGAAAGTCATTCCAGCTCGAGTAGGATTGAGCCTTTAAGCTGGATGCGTTCAGACCTATTTTCAAATCTGGCTAGCACACACTTGTGTCCGCACTCAATCCAGCTTCATCCAGGATGTTTGTGGTCCTCAAAACCACTAGGTGGCGCCTCGTAATATACAGAGTCCGTTCACGCCGCGGTAGGACCGCGTGTGCGCATGCGTCATGCAGTTTTTTGTCCTGTGTCGCGCCCCGTAAACCGGAAGTAGCATGTCGCTAACCGGATTCGCTCGCCACATTTGCGTTCACACCTGAGCCACATTTGAGCCAATCCGGCTAGATCCACCTCTCATGGGTGGATCTAGCTGGATTGAAATCAAACTGGATACAGCCGGATTCGAGGTGTTCACACAAAAAAACACATCTGGATTGATCTGGATGTGGCCGAATCCTGCTTAAGCCACATTTTTTCCCCCAGTGTGAACGGGGTATTAGTTGTTACTCCATGTTCTTTTACTGGAACCTTCTGTGACCTTCAGTATTATTCAAACAAAATGTGAAATGGATCTGTTGACAGACAGAACAAATGATAAGAAATGTACCATTTTCTTTGTCTGCTGACGTAAACTGGAGTCTCTTCCTGGGACTGCTGCTGTGGAACGAGTGACGTCTTTTGTCGACATGTCCATCGAGCCTGTGGGACAGGAAACAGTGAGACTTTGATCTGTCTGTGTTTAAGTAACAAACGGTGTCAGAGGCACAAGAAGCTCTTGTGGAGACATGATGGCCATGATGACACGGTCTCACGCTGCGGTTTGTTCGGCTCTGTATCTCCTCGTGTATCTGTGCGACTCTCACCTTTGCAGGTGTTCCTCTCTCGGCATCAGGTGACCAAACGCAGTGGAGTAGTTCTCAGTGGGGCAGCGTTTGGGGCTGGACTTGGCAGATAAAGGCATGATCAATGTCTCCCTCTTTGCTGGATGGAAGAGAAGCACACACACACACATTAATTAAAAACTAAATTATGGCTCTTATCTTATTTAACTCAGAGAACACAATCTCTTCATCTCCTCATCAATCTGGGAGCCCTTCGGCTAACTGATGATGAGTTAACTTCCAGGGAAACGGCCCATGTTTCAGGGTCAAGCCAGACAAGATGAGGGAATGGAGTGTGTGTAGTTACTGGGTGTAGCTGCTGGGATGCTTCTTTGAGCAGGAGGAGGCAGTGAGGAGGACCGGTGGCCCTCGGGGGACAGGCTTCTCTGAGCTCGCAGCAGAGCGGCGGCTCCGCTCCGACTCTTGGGCCCTCCTCGCTCCGCTCCGCCCCCCGTGACCCCTGCAGGTTTGACCGGATCCCTGTCCGCCTGAAGCTGCTCAGCTCGCTCCTGGATCAGCTCTTTGTGCCGGCGCTCCACAAACCCAACAGTGGTCCTGTGATTCCCCACCCCTAAAAAAAAAAAAAAAAGACACGAGCAGTCAGACACGGAGAAGACTTTGTGTTGATGTTGCGTTACCGTTTCAAGCATGGTCTCACTGTGAGTCTCCGCAGTGAGAGTCATGGTGTTCTTACAGGGGGCCCTGGTCTCAGTGGCTTTGGTCTCCTCCAGCTCGATCAGCGCTCTCATCACGGGCGTCATGGCGCACGATCCATCTCTCCGCCCGCCGCTTTGAGGCTGCTCGCACTCGGGAGGAGACGCACACCTGCAGCAACATTAAATCATCATGGAAAGTGTTTGGGGAAAAAAAAAATATGTCAACAACTAAACATCAACCTACATCCAGCTGCCGGCTGCTGAAGACATGTCCACTGAGCTCCCCGTTCCGGACGACTGATCGTTGATCGGGTAGGACGCCCTTTTGTGGACACTCGACTGGTGCGTTTGAGGGAACTGCGACTTTCTGCCACCATTCAGCTGGTCTGGCAGAGGACACGGCGACTTCCTGCGTGTGACGTCAGGCTCTGGCTTACACTTGCTGGGTGACAGCAGCAGGTCGGGATGGTGGAAAAGCCTGTGGACGAGGTGAGAGGACACTGATACCACCTGAGACGCGTCTCTTTTGAATCATAGCCGGACAGCCTGCGGTCGTCTCTGACGGTAAACGTGGTTCTTACCCGGCCCCGGAAGGCTGCGTGTTGCTGTGGGAGGCGTAGCGGGCCCTGGCCTGGTTCTCATGCTCCAGCTGCTTCACCTGAGCCTCCAGCTTGGAGATCACTCTGAGGGGTTCAGACAGACACGCAGTTTTTCCACTGTACAGCACGGGAAGATGGATCTGTATTTGCTCATTATAGTTATCAGTCCTTTACCCACTAATGAAGCCCTGCTAGAATCTTTGGAAGTTAGCAAGTAGCTGCTAAAAATGAGCATAAAAAGGTGAAAAACATCTCGATCCAAGCGTGGTTCAGCCACAAACTCATAGCTTGCTGCCTGGAAGATGGATTTATAAGAGTCAAAAGCTGTTACAGAGAGTGCAGATATTTTAAATAGTCAGTTCACCACCTTAATCCCAACATCTAGCCCCCTGTGGAACAAACAGCCTCTCAGCTTTGCTGTCAGCTCTAATTTGTTCCTGCTGTTTTGCTGTGACAGACGTCTGAGGCGGGGTTTTATGCTGACTGTATGACTCCATTACTGTCAGAAGCTGCCAATGTTCCTGCATTTAACTAAAATTCTTCCTGAGTTCGGCCTTCTGGATTCACGGACATCTTCTGTGCCTGTAAAATAAACAGTTTCGGATCATTTGTACGTTGTGTCCGCTCCCCCTCTGTTTGCCGGAGCTTTCCCGGCCTCCAGGTTTTTTCCCATCAGTGCTGAAATCCTCCTGCATGTATTGACGTCCATACATGCTGTATCTGCGATCTGCCTGTATTGACCTCTCAGACTTTATCAATGCAGAGTCCATGCGTCGCCTCTCTTGGTACTAATTTGCTGGCAGAGCTGCAGGAGCTGCACAGAGTCAGCAGCCAACAGTACAGAGAGCATCGTTAGGCTTTATCGATTCATCCAGTCCATCTTCTGACTGTCCACCACTGCAGCTCTGTCACAGGCAGACTGATGACCCCACTACAGTTATCCTGCCTATGCTCCACATCTCAGAATTACACATTCTTAAGTGTTTGCAGTAACTTCTTCTCAGTATAACTACAAAGCCATGATTAACTCACAAACTTCAGAGTATCTGTGTGTGCTGTAGTTGGTGTGTGTGACTTACCTCTTCAGTTCAGACATCTGATCGTTGGCATCGACGAGTTTGTTCTCTGTTGACACCAGATTGTTCTGTAGATACAAACATTTAGGAACTGATGAGCACAAACAAACACAGGACTGACTTTGGTGTCAGTGTTATTGTGGAAATGTACCTTCGCTCCCTCGTGTTCCTTCATCAGACAGTCATACTCTCTGAGCAGCTGAGAAAACAGAGACACACAGACCATGAATCATGGCTGTCGGATTTTTAAATGTGGCGATCCTCTCTAAAAATACTATAAAACACAGAATCAACGAGCTACTCGACCCATGACAGACACAAACCATAACAAACATCATGTACGACCTCCACAGATGATGTTCAGACTCACATCCTGCAGCATCTTGTACTCTCTCTCCCTCCTGGCCTCCTTCTCGTCGGCCTCCCTGCAGGCTTTCTGCACCGACTCCTCCAGCTGCCGCACGCGGCTCTTCAGACGAGCTATCAGAGCGTCCTTCTCTTTGTCCGATCGCTTGCTTTCTTCTAAACGCTGCTGCAGGGACTTCACGGTGGCGCCCGCCACGGCGTAGCGTTCTGGCCACTCTGCCTGATGAGGAGAAGTCACCGACACCGGTTACACACTGAACACACGTGACTTCTGTTCACTATGTGTTCCCTGGAACTGTTTGTAGCCCCTATTTGACAAGGAAATACAGAAATGTGCTGGCTGCTTAATACAAATGTTTCTAACCAGTTTCTTCTCCAGCGAGCTGTTGGTCGCCTCCAGTTCTTGGATGCGGCAGGTGGCCTCAGCCAGAGCTTTCTCTAAATGTTTACACCTGGAGATTAAAAACAAGAAACACAAAATGAATCAAATGTAAGCATAAAGTAAAGCACGGGGCTTCGTTTTGGTCTGGATAGATCAGAACCTTCAATATAAACCCAAACTGAAGGTGCAGCTTTCACTTTTCAACATGATCCTATTCTCTAAGTCTGCTGCTGGTGATGTATCTGTAAGTGAGGACATACAGTAGAAGGTTACACCACTTCTTTACATCTCAGGCAGCCTACAGGCAAGAGGTGGCTCAGCTGAGAAGACTAAGGAGATGATTATTGACGCAAGGAAGAGGAGAGACCAGCACAACCCACTCTTCATCAACAAGGCCCAGGTAGAGAGGGTGAAAACCTTCAAACTCCTCAGTACCCACATCAGTGAGGATCTCACCTGGGCTCACAACACGCGGAAGATCATCAAGAAGGCTCAACAGAGACTCTTCTTTCTCAGGAAGCTGAGGACATTTGGATTATCCTCCAAACTCCTCCGCACTCACCCACAGCACACACTGTTCACACTCCTGACGTCAGGCAGACGCTTCAGGAGCGTGAAAGCAAGGACGACCAGACTAAAAAACAGCTTCTATCCACAGGCCAGCAGGCTGCTGAACACTGACTGAACATTTATCATGTAAACATCATGGCCACAATGCAAAACTGCACATATGTGTTTTTGCATGTACATCTGTAAACATATTTGCACACTCTAAACGTCCTAGCTTGGTTATTTTTTAGCAGCTTTGAGGTAAAATAAGATGTGGATAGATGTGGGGAGTGAACGCAGACCTTTCTGTGAGGACCTGGTTGCTTGTCTCCAAATCGTGCGGCAGATCTCGGAGTTTGAGCTTCTCTCTCAGGATCTGGATCTCAGACTCGTAATATGCTTTGAGGTCCGCCACATGTCGGGAGTGTTTCTCTCTCAGGTTCTGCCTCAGTCTGAAAGTTAAAAAAAAAAAGTGATCAAGACGTCTCCGTGAGGTTAAACTACACAGTTACTCCCTGTGTGAGACACTCACAGAGACAGGACGACGGGGTCCTCCAACGATGACGCCTTCTCCATGTGTGGAAAGACCGCGGGCCGCAGAGCAGCACCAGAGGCTGGAGAAGGCTTCAGGGTGCTGGTGTGGGTGTGGCTTCCTTCCTCCTCGCTGGCTAAGGGGGCACTGGCTCTGGCTTTGTGGGTCTTATCCCGGGAGGTAGACTGAACTGCTCGGGGAGCGTTTCCCCAGGAGGGGGACGGCCCGGCGGCGGAAACACTGGAGGTGTCGGAGATGCAGTCGGTGTCTGCGGGGTGGGGGCTGCACTCCACCATGCTGTCAGGAGTCACAGGGGTCCCTACTCTGGGGTAGAGGTGGGGCTGAGCGGCGAACGAGGGGCTGCTGAAGTGAGAGGGTGACGTGAAGCCAGAGGTGTGGTCCGAGTGCCGCATGTTCGGTGCTGGGTCCAAAGTCAGGACCTGGAAAATAAAATCAGAGGATCACATAAAAACTAAATAGACACCATTACAATGCACAACCCACAATCCCATGGTGTACTCACATGAGTCATGTGACCTACGTACCTGTGGCGAGGAAGGACAGGAGCCGTCCCACTCGGAGCGCTTACCGTCAACTCTTTGCTTGTTCTGGTAGATCTCTCTGAGGGACAGCCGAGGCTCCTGAGTCTGCATCATAACCAGACCATCATCACTGAATTTTTAAAAACATGATACAGTTAATTATATTCATAAAATGTATTTTCACTCACCAGACTCATGGACGCCTCCTGCAGAAGGAGGTAAGCTCCGCTGTCGAAGCTGTCCGGTAGGGGGTGATACAGGTCACACTCGTTCAGACGCCAATAGGTGAGGCCTGAAAAACACACACAGGAAATACAGTGTTGGCCTTAAAACACTAAGAAGATGTGAAAAACTACAGAGAAAAATCCAAAAATGGCCGGACAGCAGACAGTACAGGAGCTGTGTATTTACATTTCCTTCCACAGCAGATATGTGCACAGAAAGGTCCTAAATGAGCGTCCGTGTCCCACATATGAGTGGATGGTTACAAAATCAACAAGTCAAAAAATCCAAGAAGTTGCCAAATGTTACAGAAAGCTGCTTTATACACAAAGATGTGAGTCTAAACAGCTTTTACTCAGATTTATACTCAGTATGTTTGAGGTATTTTGCCTCATAGACACTTTGTGAACTTGTATTTTTGAGCTTCCATATCAGTAAAGTATAAATTTAGTCCTCTGTGCCACATGAATCAATATTAACAGTGGTACAGTATCTTGTCAGTGTTGTGTCTGAGTCAGTGAACTGTTACCCGATGCCTCAGACACCAGGCTGTCGCTCCTCCGCAGGGGCAAAGAGCTGGATGACGGCCCAGCCGGTCGATGCTGAAACCCAATAGAGATGAGTGGATTAGAGTCGGCAGCAGCAGCATAATCAGGACAACAGACATGCACACTGAAAACAACACACTGCAGATGCAGACGTTATCTTCTTCTTTTATTATTATTATTATTATTATCCCTGTAAAATCTCATCAGCCCCAAAGGAGCAGCTGTCACCACGCGCTGGTTTTACCTGGTCCTGGGAGCCTGTGCTCTCTGGAGGGGCCTGTCTGAGGGACTCCCTCGGGCTGCGGGGCTGCTCCTGGTACTCGGGGATTTGGGATGAAGCTGATCCTGCTTTGCTCTTCTTGGGCCTGAGTTTCTGCCTCTGGGCCCAGGAGGTCAGCTGCTGGCTGGTGCTGCACACACAGATCCGATCAGGGTCAGCAGGACTTTAAGCCATTTTAATGCCAAAACACCAAGATTAAATCCTGTAGGGAGCGAATCTGGAGCCGGCCCCAGATTTATGTTTACAGCTACGACTTTACAGTTTGGTTTCGGTCTCCCTGCTCTCGTAGTGACTTTTTCAACTTTAACAGGAAGCTGTTCTCCAAGGAAAAGACTGAAAGTGCTAATGTTGCTGCATCTGAACACGGCTTGTCTTCACTGCCTCTGTGTGGCCAGTGCTCATTCATAAAATCCTGTGTTTTGTTGTCCAGCTGTGTCAGGATCTCATCTGAAAGGTTACCGCGAGAAAATGGATCAGATAGGTGCTTTAAAAGAGTAGCTGGCAGCTGATTATATGGACACTGGTCAGTCTATCACAAGCCAAAAAGCCAAACCGATCAATGAATCATCGAAGGGTTAACACAACAAGCTGCTGAAGTAACTGTTGGCATGCCTGTACACTTACTATCTGTGCTTGTACGAAAAATATGAGCAAACAAATGCATTTTTACTGACAGCAAATTAGCAGCAAACCGCTCGTACAGGGGGATAAATAAAGTTCTCCTCACTCTGGTAACTGATGTACAGAGTAGATGAACAAAGGGATGTGGTTTGTGTGTTTGGAGCGCTCAGACCTACCCACAGGTCCTCTGCTGGTACACTGATGAGCTGGGTTCATTCACTCCTGGACTCCTCTCCGGCTGGCAGCCAATCACAATGGTCTCTGTGCCCTCCTGGAAGTCAGTGGACCACTGATGCTTCCCCCGCCCTCTGCCTTCATCCTCGTCCTCCCCCGGAGACCCGGCAGGCTCTAGGCCTGTTTCCCAGGCAGACAGAGTCCCGTATCCGCTGCTGAGCACTGTGGTTGCGCGCTCCTCCCCCTGGTTGACGGTCTCTGATCTGGGAAGCGGAGGTGAAGGGGAGCTGAAGGGAGTGTGGACGGGGGCAGCCAGACTGTCAGTGTCACTTGGCACATTTTTGGGGGCTGTGCAGTCACTGGAGATGGAGGGGAACATATAGTCCTTTGTGTGGGTGGACGTTTTGGTCACTGGAGCTGGAGAGAAGTCCGAATGCGGCTGGACGCTGGCTTGGCGGTTCTGGAGTTGAACCAGGGCTTTAATTTCATCCTGAATCAACTGAAAATGCACAACTGTCATGAAGCAACATGCATTTTAACCAGCTCATATGAGAGGACACGGCGTTGACTGCAGGCCTGACCTGTATTTGGCACTGGTATTGTTCTTGCTGAGCGAGTATTTGCTCTTGATATTGTTTCTCCACCAGCTGAAACAGATGCAGCCATCGACCCTGTTGCAGGAAAAACAAACGGGAAGACGTAAAATCATTTTCATCACTGTCAGTAAACACCGACATCACAGGTTTGTCCTTAAGCTGGCTTTCAGACAAACAACTGCTGCTTTTCATAAACCAAAATCACACAAAACAGCAACTAGTGATCAGTAAACCCACTTTTCTAACCATGCTAGCACTCTCTAGCTAGCAGAAATTATGTCTGATAACAAATTACACACCACGAAAATGAGGGCTGATTGATAAGTCCATGGACTTGCTTCCTTTTTGTCTTATTTTTGTGTAAGAAGAGGAAATATTGTAGTGAAATATGTGCTAAAATAAATGTTACATTTCCTCTCTCTGCCCTTGTAGAAACCCGGTGAGAGCCAGTTTATGTTTTTGGGAGTGTCCATGTGATATAAAAATCATCATCTGCACCTAATCATCCTCATGGGCCCAACAAGTGTGAACATGTATGCAGACACACAACACACTCCGTGAACACACTTTGTTTCCACGAAATCCGCCAGCATTCCTCCAGAGGTCTTACTGTGAAATCAGCCAGTTAATTACATTCATGTAAACAAACCGAGTCAGTCAGGGAGCACTTCATCCTGCTCCGTTTGTTTGTGGGTGATGGATGCAGCTGTGCGACACGAGGATACTGAGAGTGTGGACTGTGTTGGTCAGACATTAGAGTGTTTTGTTCCTCAGGTGTACAGACTGAAAGACCTCCAGACGAGCTGTGCAGCCAAGTGTCTCACAGTTGTCTGTTCTCTGCAAATCACATCCAGTCTGAAAGGATCAGCTGCAGTGTGTGATGCTGTGTGGGGCCTGTGAATGTGTGTGTGTGTTACTGTCACATGTACAGAAAAATAAAAGTGACTGCTCAGAAACGAGGGTGCCAGTTGAACAACTGCCGCTGAGAGCAGCAGACTTTGCTCTCGTGTCAGTGTGTGTGTGTGTGTGTGTGTGTGTGCTAACTCTTCCTCTGCACATTCTGCACTCCTACCTCACAATCCTTCCAGATCTCTGGGTCCGTCTCTCCGCTGCTCTGGATCTCCTGCACCAGGGCTCTGAGGGTCTCCAGGGAGCTGGGGTTGATAAATGGGAGGCTCTTCCCTTGTTCAAAAGCTTCATCGGTGCTCAGACACAGACTCCTGCAACACAATCGAACACAACCTCCAGATTACCAACAGGAAGATTTATATATTCAAAGGCTACTACCTGATATTTGCTGCACCTGATCTTGTTGCATGCTGGTGTAAGGTCCATTGGTCGGCTCTCCACAGCACCCCCTGTTTTCTTGGAGGTCGCATGTCTCTCCTCTGAGACGGCCAGCCCCGAGGCCGACGTCCCCTCGGAGGACACCAGGGAAGTCTCACTCTCCTTTCCAACATCCCCGTCTGCACTGACATGGCCATGGCTCAAAGCCCCCGAGCTGGACACATCCTCAGAGATACTGTCATCTGTGGACATGTTTATGGGCCCGTGCAGAGGGGGTCAGTTTGACAGCTGGACAACGAGGAAGGGAGGGAGAGAGGGGGAAGTGGGAAAAAACAGAAATTAATCAGGTGACACAGGAGAAACGTCAGACTGGACCAGAAGTCTTCTGATCCTCTGAAACATTTTAATCACACACTGATCGTTTTGAAGCAGCTTCTCCGAGTCCAAGGGCATGAATGCATATTAAAATGTGGGGAGGACACACATGTGATTTTAGGCAGCGTAATGAAGGTCACAGGAAATGACTCTATGCTGAGGGAGCACTTCCACTTAAAGAAATGTGCTACAAATACTGAAACACAATGGAAATACTCCAGAATACTCATCATCATTTACACAGCAAACACTGCAGTAACTCTTTCATAACATATTGCATTAAAAACACCAGGCATGTCCCAGGCCGGCCCATCCATCTTTGGGACACATTTTATTTTCATGATTTGCATCCAGTGTTTTGAGATTAAAAGTGATTTTAAGAAGTGCAACAACAATCAAAGCTAAACAAAAAACTATGATACACACTTGGCTTAAGATTGTATATTTTGTTTACTTAAATATGAATGTTTGTACACTGCTTTTAAGATATTTTAATTATTACTTGCATAAGGACTGAATTGTTAATGTGCAGACAAGGCTACTACAGTTTAGAATATAAATAAATGTATTTTTTTTGCACATTAATTTATATATATTCGTACTGATCTCTGTTCTTAATAAATAATAATCATGTCTATAGTGTAAATGATATTTATGTCACACTCAATCTAATCCACATTTCTGACACATCCATGATCAAAACATAAACAAAAACACAATTTAAGCTAATATTGGCGTTAGCATCCAGTATCCAGACCTGTGTTTGCTGTGCACTGATTGATTAGTTTGTTTGATTAATCAGCTTATGGTCATCATGACCCACACAGCACATACAGATGTTGATCAGACGTGCAGCGGTTCGCAGCAACACCAGCTACATTAGCCGCTTTAGCTTCCGCTGTCAGACGGCTAAAGTTGCCTGTCAACTTCGTACGAGCCTGGCTCCGTTATGCTAAGTTATCTAGCTAGCACGATGGCTACAACCACCACTGACGAACAGTTCAAATGGTTAGCTAGCTAGCTAGCTAGCTAGCTGAGTTTGGTTAAGTTGGTTAATGGGAGGTTTGTGAGCGTAGGCAGCGGGACAGCGGCGGCAGCGGCTAACGTTCTAACACACACCGGCTTATCAGACGCTGTGTGACGGCTAACAGACGGTAGCCCGCCTCGAAGCGCCGCTGACCTACCCGTTCACTGGTGTCGTTATTTCATCCATATTTCTCTGTGAGTAGTCCGGTTGGCTAGCTGCTGCTTGCTGGTTGGCTACTGCACTGCAGAGATCTGTGGCTGCTGTAACGTTCCCAGCCTGCAGCGCTATTGGTCCAAACGCGATCCAAAATACTGAGCTCTGATTGGTCGTCACCTTCACTCTCTGTTTCTATTGGGTGTAAAACAGGAAGAGGAGTTTACAGCTGTTGGGACCAAGAGATGTGTTGCTTTGAAACCGTTTGAAACGAAACTTAAACTATTTAACGATTTATTTATCAAAAACAACTTCATAAATTTACTATTTCTTTTTAACATTTAGATTTTTTTTCCAATACTAATTTTTTTGGCTGTAGTTATAGTGTCAGTGGCTGTAATACACATACATGGAGGCTGGAGTGCACATATTTTTCCATTTAATTGCAAAAACAAGTCTAACATAGTGATGTTTGTATATTATGTATATATGTGTATATTTTAAGAAACATGTGACATTTAAATATTTCTCTGTGAAGGCCATTTCTGCCCGTTTTTAGGCATTGTACATAATTCCTTTACATTTACTGCACTATATCACATGACCATCTATGCTGGTGTGCAATGTTTGTTAAAAAAATTCCTCTGTTCTTTAATTTTTATCTTTTATTTTTTACTGCACTATTCTATTTTTATTCTATTTAACTCTCGCTCTGACTGTTGGTGTTGTATTGCTGCTGGTACCCACATTTCCCAGAGGGACCTTCCCAAAGGGATTAATAAAGTATATTCTATTCTATTCTATTGTACGCAAAATTATGAACTTCATCAAATAAACGGCAATAATTGCTGCAGGTGACATCGCTGTGTGCTGGCTGAGCACTCCAGTCTTTGTAGATTTTTAAATTTGAACATTCTATCACAGATTCTGCTGCACTACTTGAACACAATGAACGACAATGACGCCTATATTGAAAATACAATTTATTACACTGAGTAATAAATACATACAAAGATGCAAGTAACAGCATTTTCCTTTTTTTTTTTTTTGTAATACCAAAACCAACCCGAACACGAATGAACCGATGCATTTGGCACGTCTCTGCCCCTCCCTCATTCTCTCAGTCAGTCAATCATGTGTCAGACGGGTCTGAAAATCAGACCAAATACAATGAAAAAAAAAAAAAAAGACGTCTTGTCCATCTACCTCTGTACAAGCCATGCAGTGTCTACAGTTTAACCCACGAGCCGTTCACATGCACAAACCAATGATTTAAATATGAAGTCAAAATTAAGATCCCAAAAGTGGGAGTGTAAAAACAGGATGTCTTCTCCTTTGATTCCCAATAACCAACACACGATTTCTAATGAACCTCCACAACCCTCATGGACTGTGTTACGGTAATTTTTTTATTTTTTTTTTTTGCTTGCTTTTCCATCCTTTGCTCATGTACGTCCTCCTCACACAGGAAAAGCCATGCATGTTATGTATTTTTCTTCTTGCAGGGAGGAATGTGTGTTCGTAGCTAGGACCGTGCGTTTCTCTCCGTCTCAGCCAGGCACTCACGCACCAGGCCTCTGGCGTGGATGATCCCTGTGAAGACGGACACGTTTGGATGAATCATCTCTGAATTACTTATTTAAAAAAAAAAAAAAAAAGGAAGAAGCATTAAGCATGTCAGCAGTTACCTCTTTTCAGCCTCTCCATGGAAGTCTTACTTCCAGCATATGTGGGCCTGATCTCCTTTCCGATCTCCTCGATGATGGCCAGCAGCTCTGCATATTTGTTCTGAGGCACTTGGCTGCCAGTGGAGCCCTGCAGACACACAAACACAACACAAAGACACAAAACAACAGTGTAAGAGCTACAACACAGAATGTTCTGACAGAGTACAGGTCAATTGTTACTGTAACAGAAAAGGGGAGTTGCATTATGGGAAATGTAGGATTCAGAGGTTTTAGATGATCTCAGCCCTCGCCACTTCCAGTTTCTGATTAAATATGAAGAATAAAATGAAAGTCTGCAGCTTTTTACCTGTGAGAATCCCAGAGATGGAGGTCCATAGTCACTCAGTAGAGGCCTGTAGGACTGCAACGTGGCCAGGTTAGCCGCCGAGGGAGACTGAAGGCTTCCGACTGGAGACAGATTGACATGAGATCAGATAAGTGGAGATACATGAAGTATTTCTGCGCTTAGAATGAATAAAAAGATGACAGAAAAAAAAATAAACAATTCTTAGTAAATGCAGCTTTTTGAGGAAGTTCTGATGCAGGAGGTTCTGGAGTCAGCCCAAAATGTCTAGCTGCTCCTGCAGTCAAAACTCACCTATTGAATTTTGCATTTCTGAGTGCAACTATTCAACCAAATTAAGGACTTGCTGGTGATAAGGTTCTTAGAAAAGTTCCTGCGGAGCCCTCAAAGACCTCCAACCAAGACAAGTTCTCTCAAAAGAAGCTGGCTCAGCAGTGTGGGCCTCCTTTAACGGCCCAGTAGTTCCTATGATGAAACATACGAATCCTTCGAAAAACACTATCCGTAGGGGACTTTGTGGGGTAAGTTACCCAGAACCTAATTCAGACTCTTGTCCCTGCTGTGTAAACACAACAACTGTAATGAATGACTCTATCCAAATCTACTGTGTGGCCAAAAGTACGGACACCTCAATTCTGTTTTGTTAAACACACACGAGGTCCGGACTTTTCTGCCCGACAGAAACAGCACTCAAAGAGCTCCTCGGAGGGAGGACCTTTACGGAAACACACAGGAAACATGGTAGCATCACAGAAAAGGGAGTGAAAAGGTTCTGCAAAACCTAATTTAGACTGTGTCCGTGGAGCAGAACAGGTTCTGTCTCTGAAAGAGCTCCTTGCATGTGCTGGTAAAAATGACAAGTACAACAAAGTCCAGATGTCAAAATCATCTCCCCGAAGCAGCGACCTTTGCGGGGTACAACACTCGCCTGATTCCTGCAGTGGAAACACACCAAGTACAGAAGTACCTGCGGTGGAGAAGCACATCATGTCAGCCATGACCCTGTAGAGGGGGCCTGACCCTGAATGTGACGGCCACAAAAAGTAGTTCCTGTTTAAGCGGTGAAATGTGGCCTTATTTATAATCAATGAACCCATAAAAAAAAATCGAAGCTAACACTCTTGACCCAGCAGCGCCTGTTTTTAAGGTCAAGTCAAATTTATCGGCGTTTAAATCGACGCAGCCTCCACAGCGCCCCCCCCCCCGCCGCCGCTTTGTTCGGCTGCAGTAACCCGCCTCCACCGCCAGATGTCCTCGAAGAGACAGAAACGGCTCAGAGGCAGATCAATCGGCAGCTCCGACCGAGGAGCATCATGGAGGAAACGGAACGAGCCAGGCTCAAGAAGACACAAGTGACACATTTTTGTCACCGTGGAACGGCACCCACCCGGCGGGACCGCGACCCCGGACGACGCGGAACCACACTCGGGGAAGCGCCGCCGCCTCGCCTCGCCGCCCGGCCGTGTTTTTCCGCCGCCTCGGAACGCGGATGGCGCTCGTTCTTTTTTTTTTTTTTTACATTAGTAATAATGGCGGATATGAATTAGCCTAGCTCCCAGGATCTGACCCTACATATACAACTGGACAGAAACTACAGACACGGTCTTTCTCCAGGTATTCTCCGAGACCCCGAATTTAACAGACGGTTTAACGGACGGAGACTTTGATTTTCCGACACGTTTTCTCCTTACCCTGGTTCCCAGAAGTTCCCGGAATGTGCTGATGGACGTTGGGTTTGTAAGACATTCCCAAAGACATTGTAAATTAAAGAAATAAAAATGACCCGAAATTCAGTGAAGCGTCTGTCTCTCACTTTTTGTTTACAACAGCGGCACCGGCAAATATGGCCGTCACTTTATATTGACACCCACCGTGCTTTGTAACAGGCTACTATACACTGCGGGTTATCAGGAAAAGCATCGAATACAAAGCCACAAAAAAAAAATAAATATACACACATTTCAAGTTTGATTTTCAACTTTGATTTTTTTTTTTTACACTTTTAAAAAAAACAAAAAAAAACAAAAAACAAAGGAAAATAGAATAATTTAAACTTTTACACAAATGAGTTGGTACAAAGAAAAAAGCGTTTTAATAATAATGATAATAATAATAAAAAGTAAACATACCTGTCTTTGTCTGCGGGTCCATGAGGGTTTCATTAATTAAAGCTCTGATTCTGGACCCATGTGCTCCTCTAAACCATTTAAATCCAGGAGACCTTCTCTTTATTTCCCATCAGGCCCTTCTTTCTTTTTGCCACATGGTTGGACACGCGCGCACACACACACACACACACACACACAACACCATGACCCCCATGGACCCCCCACTGGTCAGGCCCCAGGTCACCCACCCCCCAATAAAGCAGCACAAAGCTATAGGAGGATGGACTTCCTGCTTAAAACAGCTGTTTTTAATGGATTTAATTGTTTTATATGCAAAAAAATAATTAATCTAACATCTTAGAAAAAAGCTGCAGGATTTTTTTTAATGTATATTTTTGTTTTTACTTTATTAGGATCACTAAAAAGGGTCAAATGAACCCTAATATACAAATTTTAATTAAATTTTTTTGAATTTACATTTTTTTATAGGTCTGAAAATTAAAATTTGAGTAAAAAAAATATTTTTACATAAATTGCCTGCAAGTATGTAAAGCTCTGGGTCCACCGTCCTGCCGAAATAACACATTTAAAGCAGGTTTTTCATTTATATTGGAGCATTTTTAAGCAAATTATTGGCATTTATTCATGATACATTCTGAATTGAAGTAAAATATATGTAGAAAAGAGGTTTAATAATGCAAATTCACAGCATCTTTGCATGCATGCATTGGGTCTTAACCTCCTATATTTGTCCGACATATGTCTAAGCAGCAGTTCTTTAAATCAACACACCAACAGGTAAAGTATACCAAGCTTTATTGAGCATTGCACTCATTCATGTCCAGGTAATGTTGAACTTTTGTACAACTCTTTGTCAGTAGTGCAACTCGTGCAATGATGACAGGAAAGAAAAGAAATTCCTTCAAGTGTTTTTAAAGTCAGAAGAGCCGATCTGCCGAGACATTTTTTTTTTACAGCATTCAAACACAACATCAGCAGTCTGTGTACACAACGACCCCCATAGATACAACATGAAGGTGTTGGCGGCACATTCAGGTTAAAACGTCGCGTTGGAGAGCTCGCTCTCGTTACTGTCCAACAACTGAGTGACAACAGTTTGGATCCTTTTACAAAAGATACAAAGACTTCTTCCTTCGTTAAATGCAGGATGTGCAGGAGAGAGAGAGAGAGAGAATACACACACGATAATAACAGTAACTGATCCACAGGTTCAGGGTGTGTCTGAGGAAACACAGCCTGCGTTTTAATTATCAGCCATCAGGACAGCTTTGGTCTGTCCCGTCCAGTGCACATCTAACGTAAATGTCGTACAGGACAGAGGAGGCGCGCTGCACATCAGAAGCAGGGTTAAGCTCACCTCTGCTCGGCGGACAGCGGAGGACATGGAGCCGTGGATACAGCTGAACACAGAGGAGTCCGAGGAGCTCTGGTCATGCAAAACATGTTCTGTTTTTTTTTTTTATTTGGGTCTTTGTACGAGTTTCACCTGAACAGATTTGCATTAAAAAAAAAACAAAAGGCAACAAAAGAAAAGAAAACTGAGCAGAGCAAGACGCTGCAGCAAGCCGATTTAATTTACTGTGAATCACAGACAGGAGCCAGGATCGTGAAAAATAAGACAAAAAGAAAAGCGTACGACGTGGAATCAGAAATCACAGACTTTAGAATGCGGCCAATGACCAATCAGAATCCTGTGATGTTTAATTTAACATAGCAACGGTCTCTTCCTCAAAAATAACACACCGGAGCGCTGTTATTTCTGAAGATCTGAAACTGACCCATCACTACAGTTGTTTAATAGGAAGGGGTTAACAAGGCGTAAGCCGCCATTTTAGTGAATTCCACAACCACCTCCTCCTCAGTCTGTTTGTTTCTGACCTCAGAATGCAGCGACTGACCGAGCAGACCTGAGTATTTAATAATTAGGAGGAGGTGATGAGCTGTGACTTACAGCACATCTATCAATACTACAAGCTGTGGCTAACCAATCAGAATCAAGCAGTAACACTGTAATGTGAGTTAAGTGTGTAGTAATGTACCTGCTGAGAACACTAAAACCTGTCTTCACAGGAGCAGAGATAGAAAAGGCGATGCCTACGAGCCTGCGTGCAGCTTAAAAACGCTAAATAACTTTGTCTCGGTGTCGTCTCTGTGAATCCTTTCCTCACTTTCGGACACTCTGAACAGAAATCACAGTTAGCTGCTTTGTAAATGTGCCGATATGTAGTGACACAAAGGCACGTCTGACAAACTGGAACACAACCAAAGACGTCTGATGAACGTGAGATGAGAACGAGTGTGTGATGAAGAGCGATCCTGACAGTCGTGACAGTCCGGTCTTTGTTGGAAGCGAACACGACGGGTTCAAAGACTCAGAAATGTTTTCTACTTCACAGGACTTCCAGCGCAGCAGCATGATGAGCTGTGTGTGACCGCGGCGAAACCTTAAATGCCCGACTTTTGAGGGAAATAGTGGTTTTTTGTGTGTGGACCCGGAAAAAGTCTCTAAACGGCTTAAAGCATGTGTGAGGCGAGGATGACTCAGGTCAGCGCGCCGTCTTCAACTGTCACAAATCTTCCCGCTCTGAATGTCAGAGGACGATACATCACCTGTCAAATCTCTCGAGGTGAAAACAAACTTATCTGGATTTAAAATGAACAAAAAAAACGAATCTCTACAACCACTGCTTCCATCCAACAGTCACCACGGTTTGGAGCGACACCTCCGACCCTCAGGGACAATAGGGGGGGGGGGGGGGGGGGGGGGGGGGCAGGGGCTTGAAGAAGGGACAGCGGCGTCCTGGAATCTGCAGCGCAGAGGAGAGAGAGAGAGAGAGAGAGAGAGAGAGCCAGATCCCTTCAGAGTGGGATGTGAACTCATGGGGCCCGCAGACTATGTGTTGGGCGCGTGACTGAGACTTTGAGGGTGGAGCTGCTGCCGTTTCTGCAGCTCCTGCACCGCCAGCTGCTGGCACTGGTCTGACGTGGAGAGCTTGTTGATTAATGGAGACACGCAGTTTGCCGGAATGATGAGTCCTGTGAAGGAGACGGAAGAAAACTGAGAGATCTGACATGTGCAGCACATTAACCCTCTGAACCACATGGTTTTTAGGCATTTTTTCCCCACTGCCGTCTCCTTAGATTCAGTCGTGTGTTTGTCGTTCTGTGGCATTTTCATACAACTTTAACTCCATCAGAGTTTCAGGCATTCGCATCAAGGCCTACAGGTTGGTCCATGAATGGTGCAAAATCTTTTTTTGGTTCAGAGGATTAAAGATAAGGGTTCTGGGACTCACCAACTATCCTCTGTTCATCTTCTGTCTTGAGGCGGACTATCTGCACCTTGACGTTGGTTCCGCTGACCGGGGTCAGCACCTCCTCCAGCTCGTTCCACACGCTGAGCACCGAGCCGCACAGCACGTAGTACGTCCTGCACCGAAGGCCGACCTCGCACTGCAGACCCACCGACGCCTTCTTACAGTTCCCACGCCTGAGAGGTGGACAGCGCACAGATCTGTGAGTGTTCGGTATTCAGGTGTTTTCATTGCCACAGATCTAAAGAGCACACGTACCAAAATGCATGAGAGCAAATCTTTGCTGACGACTTGTGCTGGTCAGTCCAGTACTGCTTGGCGTCTTCGGATAAGACCTAACAGAGAAAGAAAAAACACATGTGATCCCCACCACGTAAAGTACTCAGTGTTCTGCGGGTTCAAATGAAAGAACGCCGTGTAACCTTCTTAAACTTCTTCTTGATGTCGGCATACGTCTCCAGTTTGAGCTGTCGGCCCGTGTTGGGCCTGTAAACCAGGAACAGCCTCTTCTTGGTGTTCACCTCTTTGACGAGGATCGACGTTTTCTTGTTGTTCCTCATCTGGAAACAAACCACACGTCTTTATTTTTACCATCTCTGTTCTATTTTTCTACTGTTGGTAACACCTGAAACATGTTCATACTGGTTTCCAATTGTTTTTTTTTTAAATCCACACCTGTACATAGAAGCCGTCATCTGGTCCGTTCTGGTCGGCCCAAACATGTGTCGCATCTTCCCAGGACATTCCTCGCTCCACACTGACCTGTAAGAAAAAGACACAGTTAAAAAGTCACGTGACGCCGCTGACCTGACGTATGATATAAATAATGTGACCTCACAGTGTAAAGCTCGACGTGTCCGGATGTGGTGTAGCCCGGCGTCAGGAACTTCCTGCAGTCCACTTTCTTCACCTTCTCATCCCCAGAGCCCAGATCTGACACAAAACACAGATGGAATGCAGCGCTGTGATGCAGACTTCAGGCCAAACCAAGGTGATAAGAACGAAGACCTTCACAGTCAGTCTTACCCAGAATGCCCATGTCATATCGGCCGTTCTTCTTTGCCTCCTGAATAACTGCTGCCAGCGTGTCGGAGAAGTACTGGAACAAGGCGTTCTGCTGCTGCACCGCCATTCCCAAAATACGGTTCAGGAACTTCCCGATGTTGTTGTAGTCTGCAGCGGCAACAAAATGCATGTTTACATAAACACTTCCACACAGACCGACAGGTAGAACGGCTTCTGATGGTTTGTTTCAGTCACCTTTGTCCAGAGAGAGCGCGCCTGATCTGTCCTCCACATTTATGAGGCCCACGCCTATTAACCCACCCTGGATTTCTGCGAAGGAACAACAGTCAGAGATGAGGATTGTCGCTTTAAAAACACAAAAGAAGTGCAGCAAACAGACTCGCACCTTTAAAGAAATCCCCTTTAAAGTTGGAGGGCGGAGACACTAATGGAGAATCGAGCTTCACGATCGACTTCATCACGATCTCCAGAGCGTTTCTGCCGTACTGCAGCAAAGACAAAGACGATGAGTCACCAGCAAACAGACGGTAACGGTTTCTCTCAGACTGACGCTTCGTGTTCTTACTTTGTTGTCAAAATTAAATCTGCTGAGATCTCGAGTTTCTGTCGCTCGTCTGTCTCCGTGAGTCAGAGCTCCCTGTCAGAGGACGAACACAAATCAAGTCAGTGTTTCATCTGCATTTAAGCACGTTTCTGACAGAAGGCATAAGAACATCAGAGCGCATACCAGGCTCTCTAGTCTTTTGGCAACGATGGAGGCAAATCTCTGCTCTCCTGCGAGCTCTGATATGAGGAAGACGTATTCTGGAGCTGTGACCTGGTTTGACCTGTGAGTTCTCCCTAAAGGTCCAAATGACAGACAGTTACCATCACAGTTATTCTGATTTGAAAACAGACGTCAGGTCTGTGCTTTTATATCCACTGACCGAACTGCTGTATGGCTCTGTCGGCGCTCCACGGCAGCTCCAGCGTCATGTGAACTCTCCGCCGCTGATTCTTCACGCGGCGGTCGGCCTGCAGGGAGATACCTGAGCTGGCTGCTTCTGAGATGATGGATATGTGCTGGGTGAAGAGAAGGACAGATGTGGCCTGTATTAGCCTGGCTACAGGACAGATGGAGACTCAGACAGCAGCTCCACCACAGGTTAGAGAACCGTTTGTGAATATTATCAGTCAGGATGGCCACAGGTCCTCCTGACCGACACGATGCTGGCCTCCTGTTTTGGTGGCAGGAGCTCACTGGACCAGTGATCCGGAGCACTCGGATGGTGTTCTGCAGGGTTTTTAAGCACCACCTGTGCCTGGATCATTGCGCCCGTGTCCTGACTCCCACACCACTTCTTTTGTTTGTTTTCCTACGCTCACAACACACATCCTACACATTCTCACACAGCCGAGCCATCCAGCAGCAGAAGCTGAGGGGAAGAAATCATTTCCTGGAAGGATTCTTGTTCTTGTGCAGCGCAAACAGAACTCAGGGGTCAAATCAATGACTACGTAAGACCATCTGGCAAAGTGTTAACCAACCAGAGTAAATGAACTTTCCTTGTGGAATATCATGTAACTGTCCGTACCTTTTCTCCATCCATGAATCTCTGCTTCTCCGTCAGATTGAGGATTTCCACTGGGACGTCCAGCTCGGAGCGAGATTCATAGGAGATGGTGCCGTCATCGTTACTGACCACCCGACCTTTGCGGCCCGTCATCTGAAGTGGGAAAAGAAAGAGAGTAAAGACACAGAAACAGGCCACACGCATGTGCAGAACACAGAACTGTAACGGGTTTCGACCTCGGCCACATTGTCGGGCCCGCCCAGTTCATCTATGAGCTCGTCCAGGGTGTTGGGAGGTAGATGCTCAGACAGCTCCTCCAGCTCTTCCAGCAGCCCTTTCTTCATCATCTGGGCATGTTCCACCGCGTCCTGACTCGTCAGGCAGCTGTCCTGGCTCTCTGCCTTGACTAATGACGAAAACAAAGAGATTTCATTAACCCTGAAAAAACCTGCTGTTGTAACATCACATGGCATTAAAGTGCCCACCTGTGGCAGGTGCGCTGGGGGGGTTAACTGTGAACGCAGGCCTGGTGGAACCAAGCCCAGAGGCTAACAAGGCACTTTGAATAGAGTCCGGATCAATACTCTTCCTTCTCTTTTTCTTCTTCTTCTCTTTGCGTTTCTTTGGTTCCTTTCTGATGAGCCATGGATCTGAGAGGAGGAAGACATGGAGAACATCAGCTCTGATCGGAATGTACTAGAAAATGTCTTCAAGCACAGCCCTCCTCTGTGAGCTCACCGTCTTCCTCGTCGTCATCCGACTCATCTCTGAATGGGTTGAAGTCATCATCTTCGTCTGCTGAGCTGACAGATTTGAAGCTGTCGTCGCTGTCTTTCCCGGACTCTCTGTCCGACTCCTCAGACTGGCTCTCCTCGGAACTCGTCCCTGACAGACCTCCATGTTTGCGAGGCTTTTTTTTCTGCTGCTTTTTAACTTCTGGACCTAAAACATCACCATACACGAAGGTTTAAAACTCACATTTAGCTTTAGCCGTTTGACTTTAGGTCAGGGCTTTAATCACCTTTTCTCTTTTTGCCCTTTTGCTCTTTCTGTGCTGCAGCGTCGCTGGGAGAGGGCGTCTTCTTCGCCGAGAGGTCGATACCCAGCAGGCTGTAAAGCTTCTGCCTGTCTGGAGCTGGAAAGTGCTTCTCGATCAGCGACTGCAACACACCTCTGCAACAGGAACACGTTACTGCTGAGACATACACACATGATTCGGTTTAGGCTGCGTGGGAAGCGGACAGGCTTACGTACTTCGCAGTGGACACAAAGTCGTTGAGTTCTCCTCCTCCTTCTTCCAAAGCCTCCAGCGTTCTCGCTTCACCAGTAGACTGAAGACCAATGACCACACACTGCAGAGGAAACAGCTGATCAGGATGTGTTTTGTTTTATACGATCTTACTAGTATCTCAAATACAGGCATGAATCGTCAGCTAAAAACAAGCTGTAATGCTTCATTTCTCTGTTTCGTAACAAGACAATTCCCACGGAAAGCCTCGAAAATCAGAACTGAAAAGAGAACTGGACCTCTCCGGTTAGCCTGATGTGTGAATTTGTTAACCTTAAAATACAGAACCCAACATAAGGAACAGCTGAGGAAGGCATCACAGTTCATGAACTGAGGCAGAAGAAGAAGGCCTAGACTAATTTCCTCCCTGCACCCTGTGCGGCATGTTGCAGCTCTCGTCTGAGCCCAGCATGGACCCAAGTCAAAATAAAGACGCACTATATGAAGGATTTAATATGTTCCCCTCCCCTTCACTCCTCTGCCTCGGACACGCCTTGAATTCCTCTACCTCCTACCTTTCCGTTCTGCACCTCCTCCCGGGCCAGCTGGACCACTCTGCGGACTTTGGAAGCGATGCAGAGATACTTGAAGAACCTTTGGTGGGCAGACCAGAACTGACCCCACATGGACTTCTTCATGCGCTGCTCTGCATCCATGAGGTTCGCAGCTTGTTGGAACTTCTCACGAGCGCTCACCCACTGACAGAGCAAAGAACAAAACAACACGTCATCAGCTACGAGCACACATTCAAAGGACGGCGCCTCTTTACATGTGATTCTCTTACCAGCCTAACAGACTTGTTGTACATGTGGATGTACTGCTGAGTCAGGGAAACCTCCTCGATCTTAAAGGTCACACCTGTGAAACTCAGCTGTCTGGCGATGTACATCCCTCTCAGCTTCATGTCCATGGCTACTATCTCCATGGCGCCAACACCTCTGATATTTTGTTTAAAAAAAAAAAACATACATGTTACTCCTCTTTAAGCATTTAAATCTTTTTATTCTGTGAAAACATACCTGCGCTCCACAGCTTGGATGAAATTTCCAAATTCTCTAAAAGGTGTTTTCGGGCCCCAGATTCCAAGTCGGTTCATGTAGGCCATGTTCCGTGGTTCAGAGGCACCTGAACAGAAAACACACATTTTGAATGTGTTGCCGCCTTCACTTGTGTGCAAACAGACACAGACGCTTGCTTGTGTCTACTAACCTGTAGCACTTGCGTACACGACGCGAGCCTTGGGCAGTTTGTTCTGCAGCTCCAACACTGCCAGCCCAGTTTTCGTGGGTTTGGAGGACCCGATGGGACACACGTTTTTGGCTTTGTGACACTCGTCATACACAATCTGAGCATGCTTGGTTAAGAGAAACACAAGGTCTATGGGTGTTTTTGGGGACTTTCCTCGCCTGGCATTCTTTGTGTTTTACTGCTCATTAAATAGTCATCTTGTAATCCACAGTCAAGTAATATACATCTTTTTTTTCAGGAGAACCTGGGCTTTCATAATATTCAGGCTATAGTGGTGTTATATGACTGTAATAAAAATTCTAGCACCAGAAAGAGAAAGAAAAAAATAATGCGAAAAATAAAATTCATACATATCTATTGAAAAAACACTGAAGAAAACTGTAACGAAACTCTCCCCCATTATGAACATGTAGTTTAGGGTGTTAGGGATAAGTGTGTAAAAAATGAAGGTTCTAACTATAGTACAAATGTAATTTATTACACCATAAGTGACAAAAGTGCCATTCGCTCCATTGATTTTGATGCCACTGTTACAGGTCTGCCTCACAGCTGGGCTGTCAGCTACCTGTGCATATCCTGTGTGTCAATTGAGCTTTATTTTCTTGATACAACTCCTTGTGTAGACTGCTGATGGGCTGAGATGTGAACCTAGGAGGAGAGCGACCCCTGTTCACCCGGAACGTCTTCGATGTAACTTCTGTTGCTATGTTTTGTTAGCGCAACATAGCAACGCTAAAACGTCAAATAAAACGTTTCCAGTAAGATATACAAGTGTATGACAGTGTATGACAGGGGTATACAGAACGACGCACTTTCCGGTTTAGATAACGGTCCGCTACACGTCTATTATTGCGTTCAGAGACACTTTTCAGCCGTGTGAACGACCCAGCTAGTCAGAGGAGAGAGTTCTCTTGGAGCACAAAGGCTCTACAATTGGATGTTTGAGCCCCTCGTGATATTGCTCGATGGTCCGATTGGACACTGACTTGCCAATAGAATACTGCAGCCAGGGTACGTCACACAGACATGCGGAAAAGATCCCCGAAAAGCCTAAAGCCTCCTCTTTTCGAGGAAAAAAACAGAACGTCTCTACCTATTAACATTCCTGAGATATGAGCGACTTTGTGAGACATACGCTCTCTAGTCGTATACGACTTCAACCGGGGGACAGGGTTAAAAAGGGAACTTCGCGATTAAAGAAGCAGCTCTGCCTGAATGAAAGTGTGACGACAAACTCACAGTTCATTCGAGTATCACTTCCACAAAAAGGATACAACTCCATCAAAGTCCTCCCCACACCAGTGCAGAAGCTGCTGGAACCTCGTCTTGTACTTCCCTCCTGATTGGCTCTCTCCTATCAGGGAGGAGTATGTGGCGAAGATCACACCTTTCTTCACACTCCCGTTGTGTTTGGAGGAGATTTTGCCATATTTGAACTGTAAAAAAAAAGTGTTGTTTAGTTATTCTATCTAGTGAACACTTGTACATATGCATCTATGCATCGTCAGAGCATCTCTCACCTTGTTCAGAGAGTGAACCTGGATGTTCTTGGCTCCGATGTCCCTCAAATCTCTCTCTGCATCGTACTTCAAGTCGTTTGAGACGCTGAACCTGAACAAAGCAGGTGAGTTTGTGTTAATAACGTTCGTTTGAGAGTGAATAATTCATGTTAAATGTGAATTATCTATATACCAGAGTGATCTCTTCCTGCCCAGGAGGTAATTCTCGTAGATGATCCCTGCGATTGTCCGGCCTTTCCCCACACCCGCCCCGTCTCCGATCAGATAGGCGGCTCGATCGCCGTTTGGGAGGAATGTCTCATGTTGCTGTACAGATATGAGATTGAAAATTTCAATGTCGTCAGAAGTTCCAGTTTAGTTCTTTCTTCTTCTGAAAAGTCAACGATGCAACTTACCTGAGCTGCATATGTGATGGCCTCCAGCTGCAGCGCAGACAGACAGCCGCGATCGATGGCTTCCTCTGGAATGGACAGTCTGTACCAAACATCTGGAGGGCTCACGCTGGACAGAGAACTAGTCTCTACCACAGGGTCCGGGTGCCTCAACCCGATCTTCACTGCAGGGATGGAAACAGGCTGATCAGCAGATCGCTCCACAAACAGCTGACGGCACGTTGTTATTGATGAACTCATACGCCTTGAAATAAGGCTCGGTTTTACTTACATTTCATGGGCATGTACTCTGCATACGTCTCTGCATGACCCAGCTCATCTTCCTCTTCCTCCTCAGGCTCTTCCTCTTCCTTCAGCCCAGGCGGTTTCTGTTCAGAGATTCGATATTCTTCTTTTCTGAAGCATCTCCTAAACATAACTGTATTCCTTCTAAACATCAGGACACTCACCAGAGAATGTGAGAAGTTTTGCAGTTTAATGTCGTCGTTGATCCAGATCCTGGCGGCGTCTTTACCCAGCACTTCCTTCTTGATGCCGTTGTTGATTTCC
Source organism: Parambassis ranga (assembly GCF_900634625.1). NCBI lineage: Eukaryota > Metazoa > Chordata > Actinopteri > Ambassidae > Parambassis > Parambassis ranga. Next base: position 15,659,800 of record NC_041032.1, read on the forward strand.
CCTGGACCTGTGGCTGCTGCCGTTGCAACTGGTGGAGCGATGTCAGGCGGAGGCTTCAGCTTCATGAGCTCCATCAGACTGTTGTCCTTCACACCAGCACTCTTCACATTGCTGGCCCGAAGGAGATCTTTCAACTGAATCTGCTGAGGAAAGAATGAAAACGTACAGTCAAGCATGACTAAACGGATTACTCCTAATATTAGACATTCACGTTCAATATGCACACCTGATCTCTGTTTGAAGGCACTACTGTGGACGCTGAAGGAGGAGCACTGGTGGAGGATGGGGTCGAGCCTCGCAGGGCTGAGTTGGCCACATGGACCACCTTGGTGACGGTTATGGTGTGTTTGATGGGGTTGGTCGCTGATTGTTTGGTCGCAACGGCTCCCAGCGACGGCAACTGATTCAGCTGATTTAAGACAAAGGTGGTGGTCGATGGCTGAGGTTTGTGCTGTTGGAGGAAAACAGGAAAAAAACATCAGAATTCGAAAAAATACTGTGTCTCCGTTAAATACTGGGAACATGCTCTGTGATCTCACCCTGATAGTAACAATGGGGACTGCAGCTGGGGGATCGGGTCGAACCACTTCCACTGGCTCCGTCCCCACACCAACATCCAGAGCACTGATGGAGATGGACTACAAGAAGAACAAAGATTATTAACGTGTATGGAAATGATTAAAAAAATAGCTTCTTCTCCATAAAAAGTAAAGATTATCTTACTTGCTGAGTTGTAGACGGCTGTGCAACATCCTGAGAATCAACATCAAATAGACCAATATCATTTGGGCAGATTCCGCTCTCACTTAGAGCAGCCAGTAGCAAATCCTGTCCAGGATCCATCTGCAACACAAAAACAAATCTTTTTCTATTTCCTGACGGCACACTATCCCATCAACAGAAACTTTTAAATTAAATTATGGTGGGAAAATGGTAAACAGTCATGATAAATATCTGCAGTCCTAGAAACAGCACAACATGGCTCCAAGAAAACATGACGTCATACACTATTCTAGTCTCAATTTCAATCAGACGGGACATTTATAAATGTAAATGTTCTTATATGGTAGACAGCTAAAGTTAAAACTAGGGTTGGGCGATATTGGCAAAAAAAATTAATCACGATTAATTGTGGCATTTAGCCGATAACGATTAATTCGACGATTAATTGATGACAATTGCACCGACATGTTTTTGACTCTAAATCGGCACAGTGTTCTAGCATGATACCGACAAATCATCAGTCAAGTTAACCCCTTCATTCTAACAGGTTAAAGTAGTGATTAGGGACAAACCAGCCATGGAAATATGTATTGATGCACAAACTGCTTCAAAATAATAATGAAGCAAACATTTAAAGTAACTTTGTCCTTCAAATGTTCTTATCTTCAGGTCACAGATCAGTGCATATCAACATTAAAATTGAACAGGACAAATAAGTTCAGAAAAGTCACATCAGTGATTAGTTCCAAGTTAAAAAATGTGTCTGTGCAAATGAACCTGTGACTGAATATGTCACAGACTAGTGCATGTTTTCACTCAGACTGTAGAACAGCAGCGGAAAAAGCAAACAAACAAACAGGACAATTCCACATTTAAATGTGTGTCTGTGCAAATCAACCTACGTTACGTTCTTCCAGCGCTTAGTTTGGTCGTAAGGAGCACGATGACTAAACGTATCGCGGATTCTCGGCTGAGTGGAATTCTTTCCGATATCTACTGGAGGAGACTTCGTGTTGTAATGTTTCCTATCTTGCTGTGGAGTCTGTAAATAAAGATCAGAGTTCATTCCTTTGATACGAGCAAAAATCCAGTTACTATGGCAACGACGGCAACACTCCACGCTTCACCTAATGCATGTCGTGGCACTATATACAAGCTGTAGCCGGCGTTGTGTCCTCGTCGCGCTTTCTTCGTGCTCCGGCTTACGGCGACAGACGTTGAACTTATGTGTTAGGAACGTGCTGCTCCGCATCATTTAACTGAACACCACTGCCTTCCGCCATTATTTTTATTGTGGGCTCACAAAAATGCGTCATCATGACGAGGCACTAATCGCCGTAATCGATAAAAAAATATCGGCAAATATTAATCGGTGACAGTTTTTCTGATGATTAATTGCACATGATACGATTTTGCACAAGCCTAGTTAAAACACTGTCACACATGCAAAGTTGCTTTTCTGGGCAGAGTTTACCTCAAGTGTGGTCAAAAAAACAGGTCTATACTTTAACCATTACACAGAGCAAAGCTATAACCACAACAAAAATCAACCCCAAACATTTAAAGTTAATACTCAGCCCAGCCCAAAAATGATGTGACCACATAAATGCATGGATGTAAAAACAGGACAGATACAAACAGACTCACATGTAGAGAAAACATGCAGTGTAAAACTCAAAAGTCTAGGCTGCATATGAAAAACAAAAAAACACAACAAAGGGTTAAACTCACTCCTGGGCTGCACTGACAGTGTTGTAATTAAAGTGATTTGTTTCCACAGCGTGGTCTACACACCGGTCTGATCCAGGACTCGATCCAAAGTGACCCAAAACAAGACACGTGTTTGCTGCTCTGCCTTCAACTTCCTGCTCGCTCTGACTCAACGTAGTTCCCCCTCCTTTGACTGCTCGGCTAGCTCCGGTGGTTAATAACAAAATAATACACACACACCAGGATGAAATATAAGATAAACACAAACGTGTACTGTCCGCGGACAGACGTTGTGATGATCAACCCCGATAATCTGCACAGTTATTGCAGTTAGCAGATACACTGGCCTGTTTAGACCAGGGTGACACAGCTAACCTGCGCTAGCGAACCGAAAGCTAAAGAGCCGAACTGGAAGACTTTTTCACAATCATGTCATGTATTTATAAAAGAATAACAGCAGCTGATTTAACGCCGTGTTCCGCGTAGCTACACCCTTTTTTAAAACACAAACCTCACAAACCTCAAAATGTTATTGAAGGAAACTCCCCCATGCTCCGTAATGTCAGTTCATTACATCACGCTGTGGACAAACTGGTAACATTATGCATTTATTATTATTATTATTATTAATATTATTATCAACTGGAATGACCAGGTTTTCTGCAACTAACTTCTGTCTCCGATTGCACGCATTACAGAGTTTTAGCTAGCTTATAACGCCTGCGTCTGATAAGTAGCCGCTAAATGACATTAGCCACACTTAATCGCCACAGTTTACAACATACCGCACCACCTTCATCTATGTCCTTCCTAACCAGCTGGACACGGCAGCTAACACTCGGAACAGCGAGCTAACGACCCCTCAACATTGTTGTGATGTTGTTGACGGTGTGTGTGTGTGTGTGTGTCATTGCTGTCGCTAGCTTAACGTTAGCAACGAGGAGCGTTAACGAAAAGCGAGCTAGCCGCATTAACAGCTTCAAAACAAGCCAAGTTATAATTTAACCTGTAAGTATCAGCGCTTAAAATATAGTTTAATTTTTTTATTTTTTTTTTTGGATGAATGAGAAATGAAGGTAATACGTTACAAACAGTCTCCACGCTGAGATGAACTTACTTACTGACAGTTCAACGGCCGCTGCGGGTCGCGGTCGGCGGCGCTCAGCAGTGTTCGGGGTTTGTTGTTCTCTCCGCTCCGCCGCGCTCACGCCATCTTTTTTATCAAACGCTCCGCCGCATGCTGATCACGTGACACGAAGGCCGACTGTGGCCGTTTTTACCGTCAAAATGTCGGAGCGGCGCCGCTGAAATCTTCGCTGTGAGCGGCCGCGGAACGTCCTGCCATCGCAACACACCCACGAAAACGAGAAATTCTGCATTTGTAACACGTGAGCGCAAACCGTAAACATAGCAGAGTCAGCGAGCTAATACCACATCACGTGACCGCGCCAGGGCTCGATAGGAAGTGACGTAAAAGATTCTTCTTCTTCTTCGTCGTCCTCTTCCCTTTTTCGTCCCTCTCTTGATTTTTTTATCATTTTATTATTAATTATTTTATTATAAAAAGTCAACATATATTAGTTTTGCTTTAGTTTCTATTTTATTTGAGTTTTTTTCTTGAAATTATAATGATTTTATTTATTATTGTGGTTTAAATGAGAGATTTAATGTATGTAGCAGCATTATACTTTTTTTAAATGTGGAGTTTATTTGTTATAAATAAATATAATATATATAACCGGTCATGTCTGTCATGTCAAGCAGAGGCTGTTCAGACAGCTATTATAATAAGTAGATTTTGTGTGATTGTAAACAAATGTTAAAAGTTAAAAATGTGTATGTGTTCTATGATGCAGAACACCAGGTGAGATCCACTGTGTGTGTGTTTATATTTAAACCTCAGTGTGATGGTTAACTGGTGTGGTCCAAAGTCCACTTTGTCCTCCAAGACTGAAAAAAGGGAATAAAATAAACAACTGAATAACTTTCATATTTAGATCTGGTTATGAGAAAACAATCACTTACTTAACACTGGTGGCCGAATACCTAAAATACTGATCAATCAATCAATCAAGCTGTATTGATTTATTAGTTGTCATAAAACATTAGTTCATCACACTTGTTAAAGGCTTAGAAACAAACATATTTAACTGTATTTTGTGTTTTAATATCACAAAATGAACTGAATAATTACATGTTTTTATCTGCAAGTACTTTCATTGTCTCTAGGTGGCGCTGACACGCGCAGGACAGAGACTTTCACAGCTCTAGTTGCATTTATTGATACGAAATAATTTCTGGTTTTGTGTTAATGTTGGTAAATAAATAAATATAAAAATGTGCGTTCATATTTTTGCTTAATAATTTAATAATAATAATAATAATTTAAAAAAAATATATAGTGTTCCCTAAACAAAGGGAGATGCAGACACGCCGTCGCCCTGCAGGAGGCGCCATTGCGCCGCTTCGTCTCCTTCATTTACATGCAGACAGAAACATGGCGGAGCGGAGCTGTGGAAGCTGCATCGGTTGAGCTGCTGGCAGTTTAAACACAACGGAGGGGCTCCTCAGTCACCGCGGAAAGGGACCGCCGTGTAGGGGGGACTCTACCTGTTGGAGCAGTGAGGGGGGGGAGGTGAACCTCTGAGCGGGCATCAGTTTGTGTTTTTACCCCTTAAAACACTGGAGGCGAGCAGAGACCGAGGAGTCACGAAAACAAGTCAGACATGAGCGGGGTAAGTTTTCCTGCTCGGGCATCAAACAGAGGTGAAAGAAGGCGGAAGTGGATTATTTATTTTTTTATTTTTCAATGCCACCCTGTGTTGTTTATCAGTGAAAACATGTGTAAAACGTAAAAATAATAGAAATCAGGAGCATTTTAAAATAGTTTCTAGTGTAGTTACTGCTGCTACAAATGTTAGCCGTGTTGTTGCTAACGTTAGCCGCTACATGCGCCTGCTAGCTGGATGAATTCTGCCGCTGTATGAGCCCCAGAAACACGCGGCTCGGCCTCAGAGAGTGGGGGTTTATACTGTTCAAAGCATCCGAGTGGTTTTTGTTGGAGTGGATTCCATCAGCAGCTGCAGCTGATCCAGAAAGGCCTGGCCGTGGATTTAAAGAGGCTGATGGGCTGGAGGAGGAGGAGGAGGGCGGCGGTGGGTGTGGATCCAGCGTGGTGTCCTCTGCTGGGCCCCACCCACACCACTGCTAACATAAGTGTCCTAATTAGGAGCTAAAAATACAAGATAATGATGCTTCTGCCCGTGCACAGTGCAGACTTTTGCATTGAACATGCACACAGTTGCGACATCTTTAGGGTTTGACCTTTGACCCTCTACACGTTTGTTTGAAGGTGGGTGCTGCTCTCACCATGGGCCACTTCAATGGGTTGATGCGGTGTAGATGGATGAAAACAGGGTGCAGCCGGGCCTTAAAGAGCCTCGGCGGCAGTGGTGGAAAGTAACTAAGTATTTGTACTTAGTTACTGTACTGTACTGTACTAATAAGTACATTTTTAATGTATTTCTACTTTACTTCAGTAAAAATAATAGTGCATAATTTATACGTTTACTCCATTACATGTTGCAGCTGTTACCTGTACTTTCTACTCCACTACTAATTTAGTTACAAGTACATTTATGAATACAGTTGTGTTCATACAGCTGTGCTGGACTGATGTGAGGTCAGACATGAAGGCGGTGTCATGCTGCCAGCTGTGTTTCTATAATCTCAATTATATTATATATTATATTATTTATTATATTTATATATATTATTATATATAATATAATAATATATTTATTTGGCGTGTGAGTACTTTTACTTTTAATACTTTAAGTACATTTAAAAGAATTTTACTTAAGTAGGATTTTGACGTAGCACTTCTACTTTTACTTGAGTATATATTTTACTGGGTATGTGTATTTTTACTTAAGTACCAAGCTTCAGTGCTTCCTCCACCACTGCTCGGCGGACATCCTGCGGTCCCGGCTGAACCACAGCAGCCCACACACACACAGAACAGCAAAATCTGACGGTCCTGCACAGTTCGTTCAGCTGTGCCAGGATGTAATGTGAGCTCATGTGAAGCGCACGATCAATAGAAATTAATCAGTTTTAATCAAACTCATGAGCTGAGGGAGTGAAAAAAAGAGAAGCATCGTTTTATTAAGTAAACACAGTCTCTGTTTTCACAGGACATCGTATGCAAAAGTCACTCAGTCACCGTCTTAAGCTGCTCCAAGTCCTTAACCCCTGCTCACGATGAGAAGACGGCCATCAGGCTGTCCCAGGAGGGACGCTGCTCTCCCATTGGCTCCCTGCAGAGCGACGCTCAGAGGCCGGGAGAGGGTGAGTGTCTGCGTTCACACACACTCCACCCGAGACCAGACTGCTTCTGTTTATATTCGTCTGATCCTCTCCGGTCACTGTCTCCCAGGCAGGACAGCAAACACCCTCAGCACCGCACCCAAAGAGACGGAGAGCAGCCAGCGTTCAGCCTGCTGGTCAGATGAACCGCCGTCAGCTCCGCAGCTCCACCTTCCTCCGACCTGCCTCCGCACGTCCCCTGACCCCTCCCTGCCCCTCAGCTTATCTCACACTCCTCTGCAAAACAACAACAACGGCGGGGCGCTCCGTCAGAGGAGGGGAGTCCGGGCCAAAGTCATAGGAAAGAAATCCACACGCCGAGCGTGAGTCTTCCTACTGTCCATAACGTCCTTGAATGCATCATGTATGAAGTGGAAAAAAAACTTCACAGAAGTGAAACTATTTAAAAAGACCTGATTAATGAGCGACTTATTGATCAGTAGATTAATCAGCAGCAGCTCCTGTGATGATCAGACACACCCGTCTAATCATGGAGGTGTATTTAACCCCTCGCTGTGCTCATGTCTTTGTGCTTCAGCTGCTTCCTGCCACTGTTTGTTTCCTTCTGTTTGTCAGAATGTTTCTGAGGTCAGAATGGAGAAACCTCATGCTCACTGCAGAGCAGAGCTGCTGTGAGAATGGCTGTAATGATTGTTTTCTGTTTGATTCACAGCGCCGCCGGGAAAAATTCACAAAACAGAAAAGTTACTGACTTCTATCCAATAAGACGAAGCTCGAGGAAAAGTAAAACAGAGCTGAAGGTGAGTCCAACAGATCTACTGAAGGGGGTTTCTGTCCTCGCCTGCTGCGTTGAATCAGTGAGTTGAGATGTTGCCATGGTAACAGATGCAGAAGGTTGTTTAGATGTGAGAGCAGGTCTGTGGGACTCTGTTGGTGATCTTGTCTCCATTTTGTTGTTTAGTGTGAACAGAAGAAGCTTCTGGATGATCTCATCACGAATGGAATAGAGGAAGGAATGGAGGTACACACACACACACACACACACACACACACACACACACACACAGATACATAATGTGGACTCTCTTCTTCACACACATTGGAGTTGGTGTGTGTTAGACCCTGTTCAGACTGGTGATGGTCAATCTTGCTCCTCAAAGAGGTGGGTTGAGCTGGCTGCCAACTGTTGCCACATGGGGGTGCTGTCCTGAACATGTGGAGCAAATGGATGGTAGTTGCAGACAAACCTTTCATGTATGAATCCCTGTTGGACCTTCACTACCTCGGCTTCCCATAATCCTTCACTCTGTGTACACTGAGACCTACACAAACATCCAGAGGAGTCGCAGGAAGATTTCTGAAGACTCTGGATCGTGTCTCTTGTTTAAGCTGTCGCCCTGTTGTCGTAGGTGCAGCACATAGAAGGAAAGGGGCGGGCGGTGTTCGCCACGCGCTGTTTCCAGAAAGGCGACTATGTGGTGGAGTATCACGGAGACCTGCTGCAGATCACAGACGCCAAAAAGAGGGAGGCGGAGTACGCTCAGAATCCCGCCACCGGCTGCTACATGTACTACTTCCAGTATCTCTGCAAAACGTACTGGTAAGAAAATCCAGCGCTGCTGCTCCTCCTCCTCCTCTTCCTCCTCCTCCTCCCCCTTCTCTTCCTCCTTATCCTCCTCCTCTTCCTTCTCCTCCTCCTCTTCCTCCTCTTCCCCCTTCCTCCTTCTCTTCCTTCCTCTCCTCCTCCTCCACCTCTTCCTTCTCCTCCTCCTCTTCCTCTTCCTCCTTATCATCCTCCTCTTCCTTCTCCTCCTCCTCCTCCTCCACCTCCTCCTCCTCCTCCTTCTGATGTTCGTTTGACCGTGGGCGCTGACGTCCGTATTTCTGTCTCCACAGCGTCGACGCCACTAAAGAGACCGGTCGTATGGGTCGGTTGATAAATCACAGTAAAAACGGCAACTGCCAGACCAAACTGCACGACATCAGCGGCGTCCCTCACCTCATCCTCGTCGCTTCCAGAGACATCGACAAAGGCGAGGAGCTGCTGTACGACTACGGCGACCGCAGCAAAGCCTCCATCGCCGCCCACCCGTGGCTCAAGTACTGACGGGTCACCCCGGCAGAAAGGGAAACGTACGCTCACACACTCTCGTGTTTCTCGTTAGCTCGTGTACAAAATGCCTTAGAAACAGAATGTGAACCCTCGTTTGTTTTGTTGTGATGGGGGAGGGAGGGGGGAGGGGGGGTAACCTTTATTTATACGTGTTTCTGGAACATTCTGGTTGTTTTGCAGCACATTTCTTTTTGTACATTTTGTATTACGGACAGACCAACGCTTCCTCTACAGCATGCAGCTGCTAGCTAACGCTCGGCTTTTTTATATATATACGCCTTTTTTTAATTAGATACTTAGCAATACTTGTATTTATGGCCCCGGAACAACAACAACAACATCAACCACCCTGAGATGCAGATCCTTTTCTTTCTTTTTTCTTTTTAAACACACACACAGCGCCTGTTCAGCCTGGACCAGGTTGTTGTGAAGTGTCTTATTATTTATTTTTACTTTGTTTTAGCATTTCATTTTAAAAGTAAAGCGTCGTCTCCTGTTTAGTTTGAATATAACTTCTGCTTCACTGCATTTTGTAAATATATTTATTTAGCTGCTGTTGCAGATCTGAGCTGGTTTTAAAGGAACATCCTGACACCTTTCTGGCTTAAAGAGCATCAACGTGGATCATGGTGGGTCCGAGCGTCACTGACTTCAGTTCTAAAGGGTTAATTCTGGGACACAAACATCATGTATTCCTCAGCAGCCTCATGAATGAGTGTCGGGTTGTTGTAGATTTATTCCTTCTGATCAAACTCCAGGCTGAAATAACAGTGTGTGTGTGTGTGTGTGTGTGTTAACCCTTCAAATCACCGTCTGGCAGGTTCCATTAAAATGTTTTAACTCTTTAACGCACACGTTCTGCCTGGTGGTGGTGAACTGATGCACTCCTGCTGCTCAGATCCTCTTCACAGCCGGAGGTTTCAGGTCAGACTGTCGAACAGCAGCAGCTCTTTGTTTTAGAACCTTTTTCATGAGATCACGTCAGTCTTATTTATTTTATTTTATTTTTTAAAGTGTGTGTTCTCCTCCGAGTCCCAGACAGACAAATAATACGCTGTCCAATCATTCAGTATTGTTTCTCACTAAACGACACCCCCGTATGTGATTTAATTGATCAGCTGAAGTGTAAAGTAACAGTAATAAATCAACATTTTACGTCCCTGTGAAGTAGCAGTTTCCGTTGTACAGCACTTTGTTTCCTTTTGTCTAAACTTTAATGATGATTCTTAAAATGTCTTTAAGGAATGATGCAAACTCTGGGAAATGACTCTAATCTCTGTTTGATACACACATTGTGACTTTATTATCAGGAAACAGTTAGCCTAGCTTAGCATAAGAACTGGAAATGACAGAAGATAGTTCACCTAGCTGACCAGGCTAGTGCTAAGTTTAATGATTTAATAATACGTATGTAAAAATGTGATGTAATCATAGCTTCTGATTGTTAACCTATGCTAGCTTGCCGTTAGCTAGTTTAGTTTTAGACTAGTTGTGTAATTTTGGCATACTCTACTCACCATTTAACACATTAATCATAAATAATATGCAATTTAAAGGGAGATTAACTACCAAAAATATCACATAACTAGCCTTAGCTAAGCATAGTTAGCTTACTGTTAGCTAGATCTTTTTTTTATTCAATTTTGTTGAAATAATGCTCAATCACAGGATTTATTTCTAGTTTGGACAGAGCCAGATGAGCCTCTATTCGCTGCATCCAGTCTTTAAGCTAAGCTAAGCTAAGCTAATCATCTTCAGATTGTGCTTGTGTGAGGTATCAATCTGCTCGTCTTACTCTCTGCAGAAAAGAAAATGAGCCTGTTTCCTAAAGTGTCAAACTGTTTCTTTTAACCCTTTAATTTTTAACTAACTTGTAGCAGCTTTTAATAAAAAAATGATGCCAATTAGAGAAAGTTGTACCAGATGTTGTCCAGCCCTAATATGTTGAGGTTACAGAGAAGATTCTAGAATTCCGGTTCATTTTAACATGTTAAAATGTTGTTGAATCTTGTTTTAATCTGAAAATACACTGTGTGTAACACACAAGGATAAACCCCGCCCCCTTTATAACAGCGTGTCAGATGTTTTCATAGGAACCTTTCCTAACAGATTTGGATTTTTAATGTTTGTTTTTAAAGTGGAACTAATGCAATAAAAAGCAGCCGAGGGGCAGAGGCGACATGTGGGCCACTTCAGGACATTCAGAACCATCTTTGCTGTTGTAGCGATGAATAAATCCTAATGCTGGTTCAGGCATCGACGAATAAAGAAGTGATATGCAAACGAGGCGACTCAGAGTTCCTTCTTACATCACGAGGCTTCGCTTTGAGTTCGAAATGAATATTTTAGGAACGTTTTTAAAGTCCCATTTGTTTGTTATGGGTTCTCTTTTTCTACTTTCATGTGAAAATGTGATGTTTGACGTTTTTTAGCTGTTTTAGTCTGATGAAGAAACAACACATCAAATATTACAGACTTTTATTATTACTGAGGAGAAATGTTTGAATCTAATAAAGCACAGACATGATGAGATGATCATCAACATTGACTCGAACTGCAGCGAGCACTCCGTTTCCCTTTAAATGTGTTTGGTTTTTTTTAACATTGTCTGAACTCCCTTTGACGTCGTCCTGAATACTGACGATGGATAGAAGCCATTTTGAATCCAGGGAGGGCAGGAATGAAGCTCAGCACCTCACACAGCTGTTAGAGCACTTTAAAAAAAGTAAACCAGCAGATTTTATGTATTTTATCACAGATTCTGGTGCAACATCATGTTTCTTTAAGCTTTGGATCGTGTTTGTGTATTTTCTTACACATTATGTGTACTATCCATCAGAAGGTATAAAAATGTGAAATCATAATTAGAAGCTGTGGAATCAGCTGCAGCCTTTTAACCTCAGTACTTATTACTGAGGTATGTTAGCAGATGTATTGTGATTCTGTTCAGCTGGTGATGGTGAAGTGGCTGCATGTGTCACAGCTTTGGCACTTCATTAGCTTTAGATAGTGACGGCAGGGAGTTACATGCTGCTTCATAGGGTTAAAAAGTGTGTTTGCATGATAAGTGTGGACGAAGGAAAATCTACGGAGGACCATTTGTGCCAAAAAACAGAAAATATGTAAAAAGAAAAATGCAGTTTTTTGTGATTTGACACCATATAAACTGTGTTTTTGTCTAATAATGAATATAAATCACATTATTAATATGGAATATAAATATATGATGCTTACTTTGAGCATTGAATTTGAATCATAATTTACCCTTTATGTGTTTTCTTGGCACAAATGGGCCTCCGTACACTCGGCATCCTGCACTGAGTCGCTCTGCTGCTGGTGAATGTGGATTTATGCCTCTTTTTGTTTAGATTAGTCTGAATGTGTAGAATGCTGGTGAGGACCGACTAGCTGCCCACATGGACACGGACAGGAGTTTAGAATAAATTAGCGGGACATGATAAAAGTCTTCTCTCTCATGGTAAAACTGCAGAGGCTTGTCTTTTTGTCTCTGCGGGGGGGGGGGGGGGGCCTACGGCCTCCATCTTTAAATTCACCTTCACTTTAAATCCTTCAGGTGCTCCTCGCTCTCCTTCAGCCTGCTCTGTGTCCTCTGACACGCCGCCATGTTTCAGCTGCAGCGTGAGTCTCTACGTGTTGCTTCGGTGTGCAGTGCAGTGATGGGAGTGTGTGTGTGTGTTAGAGAGTTCCAGTGCAGTGGCTACATGTGCTGGAGCGCCTCCTGGGCTTGTTCTGTGTACACGTCGTCTTTGCCCGCCCACGAGCCGTGGAACTGGCCGCCGCGCTGCGAGCTCCGCTGCTTATCACGCGAGAAGAAACTAAACCTGAGAGGAGACAGAGAGGAGACAGAGGCAGGCGGTGACGAGTGTGAAGTGTGTGTGCAGCCTCACGGAGCACAAGCAGTGTTAGAGTGGACGGCAGCAACGCACAAAAAACAGTGTAAAACATGGAAATAAGACATGTAAATAAAAACAGAATGCTACGACGAATTCCTGCACCCAACTGAAAATAACAGAGTCTCCTGTGTTATGAATGTTACTGTTGTTTACGACTGTCCAGGCCGGTTTTAGAGCTTCTCTGAGCAGCTGTGCTAACATCATCGCACAGCGGTTTTCTAATCATCAATGAGCCTTTCAACACGATTAGCTAACACAGATTAGAACACAGGAGGGACGGCTGCTTTAAAAATCAGCTAGAACACTCATTTACCACATTAACAGTGTATTAAGTGTATTAAGTGACCCTGAACTTTTGAACAGTAGTGTATATTTTTTATAACCTTTTAAATGTAAAACACACAAAACTACAATATTTTCTGATGTAACTTTACAACAATTTAAAATTCAGTGCAGTAGAGTACAAAATATTTTAAAAAACTAATAAACGTATGAGTAACGAATTGCATTAAAGACCAATTCACAGCGAACATATGTCCTTTTCTATCATTGTGTCTGTGGATGCTCACAACAGGAAGTCACATGACTAAGGCCCCGTTCACACTGGAGAAAGTCATTCCAGCTAGAGTAGGATTGAGCCCAGACAGCCTTTAAGCTGGATGCGTTCAGACCTATTTTCAAATCTGGCTAGCACACACTTGTGTCCGCACTCAATCCGGCTTCATCCAGCGTGTTTGCTGTTCTCCAAACCACTAGGTGGCGCCTCGTAATATACAGAGTCCGTTCACGCCACGGTAGGACCGCGTGCACGCATGCGTCGTGCGTTTTTTTGTCCCGTGTTGCGCCCCGTAAACCAGAAGTAGCACATCGCTAACCGGAAGTAGCATGTCGCTAGCCGGATTCACTCGCCACATTTGCGTTCACACCTGAGCCACATTTGAGCCAATCCGGCTAGATCCACCTCTCGTGGGTGGATCTAGCCGGATTGAAATCAAACTGGATACAGCCGGATTTTCTGGATACAGAAAAAAACACATCTGGATTGATCTGGATGTGGCCGAATCCTGCTTAAGCCACATTTTTTTCCCCAGTGTGAACGGGGTATTAGATCCCTGTTGTTGGTTAATGGTCAGTTAACGTCCAGAAACTGTGTCTGGGCCATGTGCAGGACCAGTTGTTGGACCATGCCGTCTTCAGAAACAATCCTGAAGTCCAGTTGCCTCGATTTCAATTCTTGGAAATAGAGTTTTGTCTTTACTCTGCTCACATGCATTCTGTTTTTATCAACGTGTCACAACTTTTTTCTCGTCAGTGTTTCTGTGTCTGATTCTGATGTTTGAATTGATTTCCCAGCTCTTCCTACATCTCCTCTTGTCCTCTATAAATGGATCAGATCAGATATTAGGATCAATAACTACGAGCTAAAAGCACTGTAGTTTGTATTATTGTGTTATTATGAGCTGCAGAGGTTGGTCAGTGAGGGGGGTGGAGACCAGACTACACGTCTATTCTGACTGGCTGATTCTTCTGATCCACAATCAATCGCCTGATTGAGCGACATTAACGAGACAGCCCCACAATCAGCCAATCAGAATACTACAGGAGGAGAGAGAGAGCGCATGCAGGCGGGCGGAGGCCGTTAGCCGGCGCAGCGGCCGTTAGCCGGCGCAGCGGCAGACTCTGAAACAGATACAGACTCATACAAGCGACATGAGGCGTCTGATTGGCTGTAAAGTGGGGTCATCTGGGATCAGACCAGCCGCCACCATCGGCATTATAGCCGTGAAGATCCTGTTACACACAAGTACACACACACAGACACACACAGACACACACAGACACACACAGAAACGACACACAGAGAGAGGAGGAGGAGGGGGAGGAGGAAGGAGGGAGACCACATCAGCCTTTGACCTCTGACCTCAATAAAACATGCTGAGCTCATGTTAGTGCAACAAACTGGCAGCCATATTGGTACAAGGAAGCCCCGCCTCCTCGTGCATATGTGTGTGTGTGTGTGTGTGTGTGTGTGACAGTTACACATCATGTTCCTGTGGAGACAAACATCAGCTGTGGCTACACAGTCAGGAAGTCTCTGACAGACCGGATCCAGCACACCTTGGTGAGCTGCTGTGTTTTTACAGGCTGGACAAACAGGAAGTGTGCGTCTGAACGTGCCATCGACAACACATCAAGTATTCTACACACACACACAACGCACACAGTGAGTGTGAGCAGAGAACTTACAGCCGTTTGATTCCTGACTCCGGCTGGGCTGAAGAACGAGAGCGAGTCCTCAGCTCCGGGGACGGAGACGGAGAGACGATCTCATCGTCTGGCTCGTCACTGTAGAGACAGGAAGAGTTTTATATATATATATATGTGTGTTTGTTTCTTCCGTAACGTCCCTGAAAGCATCACGTCTGTCCCTCGGACCTTTTGTAGTACGCCAGCTCCTCCTGCAGCAGGAAGACTTTGGCCTTGAGCTCGTTCCTCTCGTGGAGGACGTCCCTCAACTCCTGCAGGGTGAACCGAGGCCTGTTGGGGTCCTTTGGGTCCAGTGCTCCTGACTCCTCCTCACACAGCGCCTCCTGCAGGCAGAGAGATGCATCACACGGAGTAAACTCAACCTGGAAGGAAATGAGGGGGGGGGCAGGATACCTTGGTGAAATATTGGAACACAGCAGGCATGTCCTCATCGCACAGCGCCTCCTGGTGGCAAATGTTGAACTCTAAGTGAGAAGCTTTTGTTCTAATACGTTTGTTTAGTTCGCTTAGACCCGTTTGTTGTTTTTTTAACTCTGAACACACCGGGCACACATGCAGCTGACGGACGTCACTCATGCACTGAGCAAAGAAAACATTCTCAGGAATACGTATCTGCACACAAAGGCCAACTCCAAGTGCTGTTAGAGGCTGAGCTGACACTCTGATCTATATTTAGGAGGTCATCCAGAGAGTCTCACCCAGCTGGCTGAGGAGGGACACATCCAGCTGGCTCTGTTAGTTCCTCATGTGTCACAGCAGTGTTAGTCTGACAATCACACCACTCTGCTCTAACTACCACCTCTGCTTTACCCAAAGCAGCACTGCCTCATCCTCCTCATCCTCCTCATCCTCGTGTCCCTCTGGACTGACACAACTTGACAGGGCAAGCGGGGCAGGACTGAACCCACCCGGCACCATCAGCTCAGAGGGGTCCGGTCTGTCCGACCAGCCCTCAGCGCCCAGCACCACTGCAGCCGCAGCAGCTTTACTGCACTGATGGAGTAAAAGACAGTAAAAAAAAACTCTCCAGAAATAAAACCTTTGCACCGACAGGATTCTGTAAAACACAGCAGAGCTGCAGGTTCTCTACAGCTGATGAAAACCCTGATCTGCAGAGGCTGCAGAAGTTCTGATAACTAAACTCATATGGATTTACCTCAGCAGGCGACGGCGGCTGCGGCGGCGCTTCCTCTGCGCCCGGTGCCTGCGGCTCTCCTTGAAGCCGCTCTCTTAAACGTGCGACTTCCTGCCGAAGGGCGCCGACTTCCTGCCCTCGTGCCTGAGCGCCGGCCTCCAGCTCCACCTTCTGCTCGATGAGCGCCTTCCCCTGAGCCTCCACCACAGAGATTTTGTGACGCAGGTCGTGGTTGATTTTCATGAGGCGGGACTGCTGCTGCTGGAGCTGCAGAGGGAACGGAACGGGACACAAACACTGTGAGCGAGGGCAGAGTGTGGGATGTGGTGGGAGACACGCCTCCTCTTTCTCCACACCGCCACCTTCAAAAATGTTTCATACATGTAAACATCTACATGAGAGCGAGTGCTGGGTGTTCAAGCAGCGACTGTAACGGCTGCTCTGCGTTAAGTAAAAGTGACTTTTATGCTCAAATTTTGCTCAAAAGTTTCTCACAAACATGCTAACCGCTACATGCTAGCTGTCCTCAGCAGCTTGTTGTGTTTCTGTGAAGAGGCCGCTCTGCAGGTTGTTGCTGACATGTGATCAGGGATGTTTTTCTGTTGACTTCATCGGTTTTCGACCTTTTTTGCCCATAAAGATAAAAGTGTGTGTCCCACTCTGCTGAATGTTCCTCTCCATCTGCTCTGACACAGCCTGCTGGGGTCCTTACTGCTTCTATGTCCTCGTTCTTCAGCGTGAGCTCGCGGTCCTTGGCTCGGATCTCGTCCCTCTGCTTGTCCACCACCTCTTTCAGTTTCTTCATCACCTGCCGCTCTCTCTCTGTCATACCTGGAAGCACAGACAGCAGTGTTTGTTCACACACACACACTCACACACACAGAGTGTGTATTCCTCATCATTGTGTGTGTGAGTGCAGCAGGTGTGCTTGTGCACTGAGGCCTGTCTGTGTCGGGCTGACTGACTGTGGCCTCTGTGTGAGGCAGAGTGAAGGCTTCTTTTGTGTGTTTGTGTGACAGTGTGTGCATCACAGAGACACGTGAGGCCGACCCACTGAAAGAAGAAGTCTGTGCCTTTTAGCTGAAATATCTGCAGACTTCTCCTCACCCTCGTGCCTCTGCAGGTCCTCCTCACTCATGGGGTCTTTGATGGACATGTTGGTGAGCAGCGATTTGTTCTCCTCCTGCAGCTGAGCGATCTGAGTGAGCAGATCCTGAGCTTCACCCCTCCACACATCCTCCACCAGCTCCAGCTCCTACACACAAACCATAACAGCACATTACAGACCTCATCTTATTAAGAAACGGCAAAAGCTCCCTCGTAACCTCCTGGAACCTGCTTGTTTTTTGTCCTGTCACATGTTCACTCAGTGTGAGCTCAATGTTCACTGCAACATAAAATCCTGCCACTCTATGAAACAGCACAATCAAGAGAGCTGTCTGCAGAGTAACAGCCCTGATTTACAGCCTCACACCAGCTGTAGAAAGCTGCACATCAGCCGAATACTGTTTGAATTCTTGTCACCTGACGGCTGGTCACATGTGGGTCAATGGTGGCTTCCTGCTGAGAAGTGCAGAGTTGTTGTGTTTGTTTATATTTAAAGTCTTTTTAATCCAACAGTTTAGATTTGGTTCGACTGGCACGTGATGCATTCAGGGACCATCAGAACATTCAAAGTCTGAATCTGTATATGTATCATGTCTCTGTGTGCACATTTGGATGCTGCAGCTCTGCATTCGTTCCGTCTCTCTGCTTGTTTATTCAAGCTTCTCCTCGAATTGGTCGCTCGTCTGTGTGAAGAGAAAAAGCTCGATTGTACTCTCGACATGTAATCCAGTCTCACACATGAAGATCCGACACGCCACTTACAGCGCCAGAGGCTCAAAGCATCGTGGGAAAAATCTGAGTGCACACCCTGTTTACAGCAAGTCGAGGTCAGCAGCTGGAGTTATGTGAAATCTTTGGATATTTGTCATTAATATTGTTACTTTGTGTGATGTTGAAGGCTTTCAGACTATTAACAGTTTAACACTGGTGCAGATTTGTTCAGTTTAAGTGATGTTTCCTTTGTGTGTCTTTGTGACGTGTTGCATGTGGACATCATGCACTGCAGCAGCCACTTCATCACAGTCATGAGACTCAGTTAATCAGTGAACCGGCGGCTCCGTCACAGTCACGAGAAGCTGACATATAAACTGTTTATGGCTCCGTGATCATATATAAAAACAGGAAGGACCCAAATATGAATACATATTTATGTAGGGATATATTTAAGGGACCCAGCCCTGATGTGGGGGGAGGTGAAACAATAACATGGAGCTTATACTGACAGCAGCTAATTATTTAAATTACAGTGACTTAATTAATTTGATTACATTTTCAGTAAATTCATTTAAATAATGTGATTTTTACTGATATGTACAGCAAACAATAGTAATCAAATAAATGATCATTTAAATGGTATTGATTATTTTCTATCGTTTGTTTCTTTTGTAGCTTTTATCACATTTATATTCTGTCATCATTATTTTAACTATATAAATCTAATTGTCATCATTTTTGTTTTGTTTTTGTCTGCACTCATCTCATCAGCCATCTTATTTGTTTTTTAATAAACACGTTGGGTTTTTTGTATTATTATTTTTATTATTGTTGTATTATTATATGTGTGTGATTTTTATAATTTTTTTTATTATTGTTATTTTTTTGTATTATTATATGTGTGTGATTTTTTTTTTTTTTATTATTATTTTTTTTGTGTGTGTTTGTTTACTTTTACATTAACAGTGTATGTGTGTGTGTGTGTGTGTGTGTGTGTGTGTGTGTGTCTGTGTGTGTGTGTGTGTGTGTGTGTGTGTGTGTGTGTGTGTCTGTGTGTGTGTGTGTGTGTGTGTGACGGGCTGAGCTCTGCCGGAACCTTTCGGTGCTTCTTCTCCTTCTCCAGTCGGTCTATCCGCTCCAGCCGCAGCTTGTCCAGCTCCAGCCGCAGCTCCTCGGTCTCCGGGCCGATGCTGCTGCGGCTCACCATCACCTCCAGGATCTCCAGCACCCGCACCACTTTGGGCATCAGCCTGGACAGAGCCTCGCAGCCGTACTGGTCTATGATCCGCTCGAACTCCTGCCCCACCACAGCGGCGATGTCGTACACGTCCATCACCGTGAGGTCGGCCACATTTTTCTCCAGGGCCGACCCGGACTCCTCCATGTCGGGATGTTTTGGCCCTCCCCGGTTTCCTCTTGTGTTTCCTCCGTCACAGCAAACTTCCTTCCCCGTCAAGAACAAGTCTGCTAAGTTACTCTCCGCCGCCTTTAACTTTATTTCCGGTGTCCCAACGAACCGTAACTCAGAATAAAATAGTACAACTACCGTGTTTCCACCAGCAGCGGCTCAGTCCGGCCTGGAGTTCGATTTGTTCGGGATAAATATCGGCGCTGTCCCATCGCTGCCCGGCCGGAGCTGCTGCTGCTGCCTCCCTGTTAGCTAGCTGTAAGCTAGCTGTCAGTCACGCCAAAATAAAGCTGCGCACTTCCGGCTGCACGCTTCAAAATAAAACACGTACGAGGAATTTCCTGGAACAGATGACAGATGTTTGTCACTTTAAACAACACAATGTAGAAATACTCTGCTACATGCTCAATCATAAAACATCTAATTATTTGAACATTCTTTTCTTTAACAAATATATTAAAATATAGTAAGAAAAATCTTTATTTTACCGCCATATATTTTACTTTTTATTACTGTGTAGGCTGAATTTTTCACTGATTGATGGCTATTTTATTTTATTATTTTTTTAAAGACACAAACATATCAGTAGATGTCAATAAAATTGTATAAAACTCAAAAGTAATAATATAATAGAAGTAAAATGTACCTTATTTCTTATGTAAATTAACTCTATTATTATCAAATGCTTACATTATGATCAGCTTTTCCTTTAAAATACATGAATCAAACTTTTTAATCAAATTTTCTGATTAAATGTGATTTTATGTGCTTTTATTTTGAAGGCGGCAGCATGTAGTTCCGGTGTTTCACCTCACGCTAGCTTGATGCGCCTGCTCAGTGGTCCCAGTGGAAATCAGTGGCTGCTTCTTCCATGCTGGTGAGATTGCAGTTTGTACTGCGCATGACTGAAACAAGAGCCGGATGAGGCCACTGAGAGAATAAATAACAGCAGGAAACATTGACTACTGTTCACATGCAAACACCAACCTGAATGTATTTATGTGGATTAACGTGCAGTCAAAAGGAGTTCTACATGAAGAATTACACAAAAGCTGTCGGTAATCTGATGCACACCTAGCTGCACACCTGTCCGTCAAATCAACCAATCAGGTGGCAGCGGTGGAACAGGTAGCATAGACACCAACATTTACAGTGTTTTTATGATTTTTATTAAATCACATCACACAGACATGAGCATGATTACAACAACATGGACAGTTAATCTTAAACTTGAACAGAAAGGCGGATTATTTTAATTCAATATCATTTTAAATGAAGTTTAATCCACCAGTGAGTGCTTCTGTAAAATCCGACTCCTCGTCTTCACTCAGCTTTAGACTCTCCTGTTCCAGTTTCTCCCCGTTTGAACTGTGTTGAAAAGAAACAACAGACTCATGTTTACTCAGATTATAATCAGATTATATCGGATTAACAACAAACAAATATTTAGCTACTTACCGCGTTTTTCAGCAGGTTTCCAGATTTGACAAAGATGTTTGTTTTCCTTGAGGTGGGTTTGGAGGACTCGGTGTTGTTCTGCTGGGCTGTCTGAGATGCAGGTTTGGGCGGAGCGAGGCTGGATGTGAGCGATGAAGGCTGTGATGGCGAGTAGGACTGAGGTTTCATGTAACTCTGTGTCGGGTTTGAGTACAGCTGAGACGGCGTGAAAGGTGTAGACGGAGTGTAGGTCTGAGGTGGTGTGTACGTGTTGGTCGGTGTGTAGGTGTCTGTGGGTGTGTACGTGTTTGTGTAGGTGTTGGTCGGTGTGTACGTGTTGGTTGGTGTGTAGGTGTTTGTGGGTGTGTAGGTGTCTGTGGGTGTGTACGTGTGTGTCGGTGTGTAAGGCTGAGGCAGCGACTGTGTTGGAGTCGGAGCGAACGGGTTGGTCTGTGAGAAGCTCTGAGTGTTTACGTAGGGCTGCATCTGAGAGAAGGACTGCGGTACTGAGGTGGAGTCCAGCAGAGTGGGTGGCGGTGGCGCTGGGAAAGTGTCGTCTTGATCCTCTCCAGCTGTGGCACCCGAGACACCGAGCTCGTAGTGCTTCTTCCTCAGCTCACCCAGGCGGACTCGCTCCTGCTCCAGCTGGCTCTCCAGCTGCAGAACCTTCACCTGATGTTCAGAGAAAATATATATATATATATATATATATATATATATATATATACTTGTCTGAGAATCATTGATTCGTGAACAGCCAATAAAGCAATACGACACATTTGGAACGTCTTACCTGAGCCTCCATTTCCTCCTTTTTCAGCTTGATCAGAGACATGCCCGAGAAGTCCATCACACCTGTAAATCAAAGCAAACAAACGGTTATCTTTGGACTGTGATAATAAGTCCGTGTTCGTCCTGTGAATCATCCGTCCCTCACCGTGGTCAGAGATCTGCTGCTGCCCGTGTTTGGTGGAGGTGACGACCACGGCGGCCATGTCGTTTACGTGGCGTGAGGCCTGCTGCAGCGTGTGCAGCTTCTTGTTGTTGCGGTCAGCTTTGACCTAAAATGTCAGCAGCGCTTTAGGAAAATGTAAAGAAGCTCCTCCCACATGTGCTGGAGTGTGTCTGTACCTTAGAGGCAGCGACCAGCTGTGCAGTGCTCGCTGCTATCTCGTGCGAGCAGGCGATGAGCTCCTCGTACATCCCCGTTTCACCAACAACCCGGTCAGCAGAGTCTCTGACAGTCATAAATACATAATATTATAGAGTATATCATGTAAATAACATGTTTTAATGATGTTTTTTTAAACTTACAGCAGCTGTGTGGCGCCCCAGCCCACAGCTTTGGAGGCAGAGATGAGCCCTTCAGTCCAGCGTGAGTTTTTGGCATAAAAGTCAGTGCTCGATGCCGCCCCCTGCAGGCCAGGACATGTTAATGCATCACTATGAGACGCACATAAACTCAGGCTTCACTATTAAACGTGTCAGAAACTCACCCTGCCTCCTTCCACGATGTCTTTCTGCAGGTCGGTGGCAGCGGTCACCAGCATGTGAACAGCCTGTAGAGCAGAATGAAGGATAAGCAGTCCAACGTAAAAACACAGAGAAACACTGTTTAAAAAAACAGGAAGACCGGTTACCTTCATCAGGTCTGAGCAGGATCCCAGAATGCTGTGACGAAACAGAAATCAGAAAGATCTTAGGTAAGACCGAGAAGAAAAAACTGATAACTTTAGGATGAAACACAGAGTCCGTCTGACCTCTGGTTGACCTCCAGCTTTACACCAGTGGTGTCCCTCTTTGCCTGACTCAGAATCTCCTGTGAAGATGGAAACATGTCATGTTTTCAGGTGGCACAGTCTGCATTCATGTTGTTGTTGTTTTTGTCCTTACGTCCATCCGCAGCACGGCTTCCTCGATGGCAGTGGACGTCGCGATCATCTCTTTGTCCACCATGTGTCCCAGCTCCTCCTTCAGCACATCCTGACCTTTAGGGCGCAGATCCTAAACCACAGTCACACAGTTACAGTGAGTGTTCAGAGGTGTGGTGAGGGGTCTCATGTGTGAAATAAAGTCCAGTCCCACCTGTCCTAGAGCCAGGATGCGTTGGACGGTGTAGCGTATGGCTGCCGGGTCGGCTCTCTGTAAACTGGCCTGAAGCTTCAGATCCTTCAGGAACTGCAGGCAGTGATTCGCACAGTCGCGGCAGCTGTCCGTCAAACCTGCAGCAGACAGCACCATGAGCGTCACGTGTTGAATGTGTGTTACACGGAGGACGTGTGTGTGTGTGTTTCTTACGGTCAGCCTGGTCGACGGGAGCCGAGTGCGACGTCGCTGCACCGTTCACGATGGTGTCAGCGGCGAGGTGTGAAAACTGAGTGACCGATCGCAGCAAACCACTGGCATCTGGAGGACGAAGAGCCGCTCAAACATCTGAGGCAGACACACTCTATACATCCACACACACACACACAACTTACCATTCCTGTTTCCTAAGTAGACCAAGTGGCTCTGCTGCATTTTGTCAATGGAACCCAGAGTGATCTCAGCACGGTTCACCAAATAATCTGAGAGAACAGAAGGATGAAAGAAATGATGGAGGCCGGACTTGGACTGCTTTCTACTCTATTTTTCATGGTTTGATGCTGTGTGTGTGTGTGTGTGTGTGATGGTTCTTTTATAAATAGATCTGCCTTGTTTGGCTGAATGTTGGATTAATATTTATATGTGTGTTTCCTTTGTGTTTTTTACCAGGCGAGCTGATGCAGCGGACGTGTATGGGGTCGTCCAGTTTGGCGACAGCGTCCAGTATGATGCCCTCGGCCTCCACCACAGCACACTGCAGCAGACAGAACTGCTCCTCCTGCAGCTTCTGGGCCAGCTCTCCTTCTCGACAGGCCTGATTTAACACACACACACACACACACACACACACCTCAGTGACCGACCAGTGTGACACTTTACCACACAGTCATATGAACACAGAGCAGCACCTGTTGCTGAAGCTGGGCGTGGAGGCTCCCGAGCTCCATGCTGCTCCTCTGCCTCTCCTGCTCCAGAGAGCTGTGCTGGAGCTGAGCTTGGTGTCGGAGCGCCTTCAGCTCCGCCTCCTGTTCCCGCACCGAGCGCAGCAGCACCTCCTTTTCTGCCTGCAAACCCGCCAGGGTGCTGCTCAGCTGGGTGCCACTCTGAAAAACAACACATGTATGAAGACGGTGGAGTCACACTAAAAAAAAAGGAGAGCAGGAGGAGAAGTTCCCACCATCTCTTTGCTTTGTAGCAGGTTGTTGGCTCGTGTCAGATCCGCACGCGTGGAGTCCAGCTCTCGTCTCAGCCTGTCAATCTCCAGCCTCTGCTCGGCATTGATGGCGAGCTGAGGACAAAGATGAAACGACTCATGAAAGCAGGTACAGTCTGTGGAACCACAACGCACGGCTAGAGTTATGCGAAGGTCCACGTCAGGTACAGCATGGTCAGGCAAAGGCATAACTTCAGGTGACATCTTGGAAGTTTCATTCTTTTCCCTTGGCCCACACTGAAGCTGATCCAGATCCTTTAAACCTGCTGGACTGATGTGAATGTCTTTGTTGTTGGTACCTGCTGCTGCAGCTGAGCTCTCAGAGCCTCCAGCTCTCGGTTGAGCCGGTCTCTCTCCAGGTCCAGGCAGCTCTGCTGCTGCTGGACCTGCTGTCTCAGGGAGGAAAGTTCTGCGTCCTTGTCCCTGGCAGAGCGCAGCAGCAAATCCCGCTCCGCCTGCAGAGCTGCCAGGCTGCTGCTCACCTGAGACCCCTCCTGAACAAGATCAGACAGACACTGATGAAACTAAACATGATCAGCAGCGTGTAAACCTCTAAAATTGTCATGGTGACCAGATGTCTGGCCTGAAGGTGGAGCTAGAGAGGTGTGTGTTTTCACATTCAGCCTCACCATCTCTTTGCTCTCCAGAGTGCTGCGGAGGAGGGCCAGCTCTGCTCTCTGCTCCAGCAGCTCTTTATTCAGACGGTCAACCTGCTGCTGCTGCTGACCCATCTGATCAGAGCAGGAGACACATGATCAATAATCGTGATAACAGTCACACACACACACACTGTCTGTCCGCTGGTGGTCTCACCGTGTTTCTCTTCTCCTGTTGGAGATTTTCCAGCTCAGTTTTCAGCTGATTTTTGGCTCTCTGCAAATCTTCTTGTTCTTGTTTTGTAAACGACAACAGCCTCACTGTGTCTGCATTCTGCATGTAAACAAAGAAAACAACATTATAATGTGTCGCAGTAACTAAAGTTGAAGTTGCAGTTTCTTTAGGAGGTTAACAGAAAGAGCTGCACAGACAGAGACAGGTGTGTAGTTAAAGGTAAATGAGTTGACCTTCTTCATGAGATCCGCGTGGCTCGTCACCAGCTCTGCGTGTCTTTCTTTTAGCTGAGTAAAGCGAAGCTCCGCCGCCTGAGCTCGGACTGTGTGGAAATGACACACGCTGTCAGAGTGACGCTCGGATACACTCGGGAGGCTCCATCACCTGCACACTTTTCACTCACCGTCTGCCTCCTTATATCCAATCTGAGCGCCCACGTTGGCGACGTTAGCGCACCGCAGAGCCTCCACCTCCATCCGCAGGTGTTCATTTTCCACCATGGCTACCTGTTTGTGGGTGCGCTGCTCCTCCACCTCGGCTTCCAGGTGGTTCACCTGAGCCTTTAACTCCATCACACATCTCTGAGCCTGAGGAGGAGGAGGAAGGACAAAGCAGGTGAGAAATGAAACCAGTGCTCTGAATTCATATGGTGGCCTGTTTTCTCCACCACCATCCCACCTCCTTCTTGATGAGTTGCAGCTCCGGTTTCAGCACCTCCAGCTCCTTCTTCAGACTGTCGTTCTCCGTCTCCCTCTGCTCCAGTGAAGCATCAGGTGCTCCCATTTGGCTGAGCAGGTAGTACTGCTGTGAGGAGAAGCTGCACGTCAGCTGTGACACCAGGCGGAAAAGAAAACATTCAAACATTTCGATGTTACCTGTGGCATTTGAGGTGCTACTCTTAACTCCGGCTGTGGCTCCACCTCCTCCTCCTCCTGACGCTCCTCGCCGGGTATCACTACCACCGGCCTTTTATACTCGCCGAGGGCAGCAGCTCGCAGGAAGTTCGGAGGATCCTGTGGAGTCGATGTAAAAATACATGAACACCAACACGGATGTAGAACAAACGTATGAGCAGGAGGAAGCAGTCACTTACATCGGGGAGATCGGGGATCTGGATGACACTTTTAAAGAACTCTTCCTCTCTGGCTCTGTTGAAGAACTGTGTGAGGCTGTGGGGAGAAGGAAACACAGCTCGGTTACCTATTTTCCTTTTACTAATCAATACTAGTAAATAAACCAAACCTACCTCATGAACAGATCACGGAACCGCTCTCTGTGTCCGAGAAGAGCATCTGGAGCCATACCTGTGAAGCAGAGCGGAGATAAAGCTAATCTAACACACTGTAGTTTGACTGGATTAAACACACGTGTGTGTGTGTGTGTGTGTGAGAGACTCACGGCTGTGAAGTTTGAAGAGCATCAGGACAGAGAAGTGGTAGAGAAAGCTGCAGTCCAGGATGAGCGGGATGAGAGGATAAAGTCTGCACTGTCCGGCTGGAGTCGTGGATTTGGCTCCGTTGGCATCCAGCTGGCGCAGAACTACAGAGAAGAAGAACAAGCATCAGGACAATTCTGGCACAAACTGCAGTTCCTCTGGTGGCCACTTGAGGCTGGCTCCCGTCAGTGAGTCAATCCCCACAGACCGCCATGTAATATTATTTATCAAACCTTTTAAGATGGTCTCTGAACATCCTGATGGACTAACCTGTCTCTGCCATCTTCAGTCCAGCATCCAGGTAATCCAGCAGCTCCTGTGTCATATCCAACCTGTGAAGCATCACAACATGTTGAGTAGCACGTTTTAATACTAACACACACTGCAGCAGCAGCATCAAACTCACACTTTGATCATGTCACTTCCAGCCTCCCTGTCCAGAGTCTCATCGCTGACCTCCAGGTTTCCTGGAATCACCTTGTGCTGCGGAGCAGTCGACGAAGTATAACATTAAGATTTAAGCAGCAACATGGATACACCATAAAAATAATACACACCAACCAGCCCAAATGCATCACCTTTGCATGAAACTCCATCTTTAGGGTGAGAAATTTGGCCGACAAGGCGACGATGTGTCCATATCGGTCATGTAAGTTTCCCTGGATCAATAAATTATAACATATTAGATAGAAAAACTGACATTATATTATTTCAAATAAATAAATTAATGCAATTAATAAGAAGAATTTCAATAAATAACGCACACAAAAAATACACTATGTCAGAAATCAGTGTGCGGAGCCACTCACCCACAGGACGCCCATGTCTTTCACATTGCGACAGTATCTGTGAGAGTCCCGTACAGCCTGTAGATAAGAAGGTTACACTTCACTGACTGACAGCAGCAGCAGGAGGAGCGCTGAAGGGGGAAGAAGCCAAACTTACATTTCTGTGTCCGTCTCTGAGCACTTTGTGCAGCAGGTAGCAGAACTTCCAGCTCACTATGGAGTTGCTGGATAGCGGCAGGTTCAGGGTGTAGGACCAGAAGGTGCTGGCTCCGCCCTCCTTATGAGATCCCATGATGATATCTGCACGGCTGTCAAGGAAGGAAGCTCGCTACGAGTCTGATTTTTATTGTATGTATTGTCACTGATTTGTTACGATCAAATGAAGAAGTTCAAAGTTTTATTTTCGGTTGCTTTTCAATTTCCAATCAAATTTGTTGCTGATCAATGAAGTAGGTGTATTATAAATAAAGTGCTGAACACACTTTTGCTCAAGAAAACACATGTAAATAGGAAAGAACACCAGGAAAACGTCACATGACTTCATTTGTTTCCAGGGGACTCCAAAAAGTGACGGACCTACCTGGGCTGACGTAATAAACAATGATGGCGTCATCTGCTCTGCTCGTAGCGTAATGGTTCATTTTTTTTTTCTTTTATTAAATACATCATTAATGACTGCAACTCTTGACTGGTTTCAAGGATTTACATGATAAATCCTAATGTTTTTAATCACTCCCTGTCCATGACCTTCTGTATAGCGCCGCCATCAGGATATTTTACAGTTTATTGTTTAGCTAATTAGGTCTGGTTAGCTAACGGCTAAACTACAAACATTTAAGACAAACATTTTGATTCTAATAAAAGTAATGACAACTTTAATTTTTATTTTTCCTATATACCTCTGTAATTGTTGGCCAACAGCTAAAATTACTCTTTACTGCACGTTATTAACTTTTTTAGCGCCTATTAGCATGCTAACAACCATCAACCCGCTGCGGTTAGCTTAAGCTAGCTTCACTGCTAGCACGGTTTTAGCCTCTTTTTTTGTGTTTAACAGCACTTTGTCCAGCTTGGTTTATATTTCCAGCTCGTTTGTAAAGCCAGGAGCATGTTTGTTAAACTGTAAGAAGGATACTGCGCACATATTTCTCTTTAGGCGGCGTTTCGGCTGAGGTGACGGTTTTGCTGATGCTGTGGAGCTGAAATAAATCCAACAAAACAGCCAGTTTTACGTTAACATTTCAATTAAGAGAATGTTTCTACGATTAAAATAATGACTATACTATAAATCCACACCTGGAATCAGGACAAACCTTCCACCTAAGAGCCTTCTTTACTCACCTGTTGTTTACCAAACTGCTCCTTCTCCGCTGCCAGAGCCTTTTCCGTCTTATTATCACTTTTATTCTTCGTTTTGCTCATTGTGTTAGTTAAAAATCAAAAATAATATGTGATCCACGGTAGTCCAGCTCCAGATTCCAGCTCTCCTTCCGTTTAGAAACTAAAAGTCATGTCTCCCATTACTGCGTCGCGCGTAAAAGCTCTCCAAATGCGTAAAAACGCACAGCGTTATAATTCGATAATAATCTAAAACACTGACAGCTGGTTTACATTTACATCTTTTATATGTTAAAAAAAAAGTCTGGTTTCAAGCAGTAAAATCTATGAACAGCTTCAGAGGTTTCTTCTTGAGTCACCGGGCTGATCTGTGGGCAGTGAAACTGGAAAGACAAAACAAAGACAGCACTCAACAGCCCTGTAGGACAGGTTTCACATCTCACCCACTGCCTTTAAAACCCGGCATCAAGGTGTGAAAACACCCTGAATGGATGGATGAGGAGAAATCCACAGGAAACAAAACAAAGGGACTAAAAATGTCTTCATTTGTTTTTTACTGAGAGTCTGTGAAGTTCAACATTTGTCTTTTTCAGCACTTTGTGTCACTTTAATACTGAAATATCCACTGAATGCTCATTTAGGTCCAGCTGTCCATGAGTCGGTGTGTTTGGCGCCGTGTCGGGGGGCAGGCGCTGGGTGGAGTCACACTGTTCTGTTCAGGAAAAAAAAAACATAAAGCTGTTATGTCTTAACACACCCAAACTAAAAGGAGGGACAGTTAAGCTGAATGCCACACCCCATCAATGCCTCAACACCATGAAGCTCCTGTACCTGGAGCACTGAGGTACTCGGGTGGTGCTGGAGGTCAGGTGTCAGGCACTTGTGGAAGTAAAGGGGGGCAGAGGTCTGTGATGAGCTGTGATGTCTCAGACTGTGGTCCTCTAATCTGGACTCATCTAATAGCTGCTGCAGAGAGCAGCCGGACTGACGGCCATCGCCCTGACGACAGGAGGAAAGACATCATCATCATCATCACAGAACCATGTGTCTGTAAAACTAATACATAGTACACAGACTCTGATGTTAATATGAGACGTCTTACATCTGTCAGGGGTGCTGGGAGGACTCCCAGTTCTTCGCTGCCTGACCCGTGCAGATCAGCAGCTGGTGGACTGAACGAATGACGGCCGACGTTCTTCCCTCTCGGTGATGAAGCTGAGCGACGGTCCACACAGTTACACGTTAGCTCATCCAGACTGAAACGTAAAGAAAGAGTCAGCTCATCTTATGAACTCTTCCCTCTGCAGAGCATGCAAGCGGCCTGGCACAGATGTTACTCACTGACTGGACCTCTCCCTCAGAGTGTCTCTGGTGCTTTCCTGGTTCAGCCGCAGCAGCTGCAGGTCGTTCCGCTGATTCTCACAAACCTGGACGACACAACCAGAGCCGTGTGTTGATTTATGTTCATTTCAGGCCGACACAACCTGACTTGTTTGTTTCTTTTTTTCCACATTCTGGATGGGACTGAAAGCCAGAGCAAAGAAATCCTACAAAATGTCACATTGTGTTTGTGTCAACACCTCCGTTTAAGCACAGTAACATAAAATGTGAATGCTGTACTAATTTTAGAAGAACTTTAGGTGACCTTTGACCTCTACCCGTGAATTAAAGAAGTAAAGAAATGTCCATAAAGAGACATAAAACAGCAGCTTTTTCCACAGCAGTGCACAGTCAGTGGACATGATAGTGACCCTGAGCCATTCAGGCTGGGTGGTGAGGAAACTGCTGGAACACAGTGAGGTATGCTGCCAAACCTGAAAGGCACCTGACGTCAACAGCAGCAGCAGCAGGAGCCGTGTGAGGTGGAGGAATGAGGAACAGACGTGCTTCCTGCACAGTGTTGTCTGTGGGTGTGTTACTGCTACGTTTCACACGTGTTACCTGACGGAGGCAGCTGAGCTCAGACATGATGCGCTCCTGTTTGGACCGAGACAGTTCCAGCAGCTCATCCTTCCAGCTGTCGCCCTCTACTGGTGAAAAGAAGATCACCTCAGTGGGAGTGATTCAGCTTAAACTGACAGACTGATCGGTGTGTGTGTGTGTGTGTGTGTGTGTGTGTGTGTGTGTGTGTACCTGTCAGGACCAGGTCTCTGCGGAGCAGCTGGAGCTCCTGCTTCAGGCGGATCACCTCCTCTCTCTGAGCGCTGCTCTGTGCTACCTGCTGCTCCAGATCCTCTACAAACACAGAGCGACACAATTATTCTTTTCCATCAGTAGTTTGATTATTTTGTTGTGTGAGATTTATCAGATAAAAGCCTGCAGATCAGACAGATACTCTGAATGTTTGTCATGTGACACTTCCTGATGCAGAATTTTCAGTTTTTTACAAAATCTTAACAAAGGAAATGGTTGATAAATCTCACTCTTCATGTGGAGTCACTCTCCTGTACCTCTGAGCTGCGTGGCTTCCTGTCGGGCTTCTTTGTACCAGCGTTTATTTTCCTTCGAGTCTCTCAGGAGTTTGTTTTCACGCGAGCGACTCTCCGTTAGTGTCGCCTCGAGGTCTCGGAGTCGCTCTGAGAGGTCAAGAACTTGTTGGGAGGCTTCTGTCACATCTTTGTCCTGACACAGGAAAAAAAAAAAAGATGCCATAGAATCGTTAGTGTTAATCCTGACAAGTCTGGATTACAGATCATTTAGAAGACAGGCCCGACCTTAAGTTTGAGCATGGAACTCAGCTCCTCCTCTCTGACCTGCAGGGAGCCGAGCTGAGTGGACAGAGCCATGAGAGTGGAGCTCAGACTCTGGTTCTTCTCCTGAAAGACGCCAATAATTAAATGCTCTGAATGTAGTAAACGTACATGTGTGTTAATGTGAAAATCAAACCTCAAAGTCTTGACATCTGTTGTTGACATGCGCCTGTTTCTCCTCGAGCTCAGAGAGTTGCCGTTTGGTCGCACTGAGTTCCTTCTGGACCTCCTTCTCCCGGGTCTCCACAACACACACACGTTTAGTCAGGACTCTGATCACCTCGTTACGCTTCTGCAGCTCCTCTAAACACACGTCAAAGGGCATCACGACACACAAGTGCCTACAAACACGCACACTTTTAACACTGACAGGAAATGATGCATCTCCTCACCCTCCGTACGGGCACACCTCTGCTCCAGCGTCAGCACCCTCTGCCGGTCCTGTTCCCAGGCGTGATGCTGCTTGAGATGGGAGGCGGTCATGGTGTTCAGCTCCCGCTCCCTGTCCTTCAGCTCAGCCATTAGCAGCTGAAGTTCCCTCCTCTGTCTCTGGACGGTGGAACCACTCAGGTCACTGACAGGAAACTTTCACAACACACATCCCAGTTAACAAAAGTCAGTGTGGACATTTCCTGTTCTGGAGTCGGCTCCAGTGTTACACTTTGATCTCACCTGGCTCTCCAGGAAGCTGGGAGGATGCTGACTGTCTGCTGGGACGGGAGGAGAACCTCTGCTCCACTGTTCTCCCGTGTTGTCCATGTGGAAGCTGGTCAGACCAGAGGTTTGGACTGCATCAAGTGAAGCAGCTACATTTTTCTGTAAAGCATCACAGGGAATAAGGGGTCATTACAGATCGGATCTGTTAGCCTACCCATGACATAGTGGTCCCTCTTCCTACCTTCTTAACTGGAGTGCTGTGCCAGTGCCCAGCTGAGTCATCTGGAATAAAGGAACTGGGTTTAAACTACAAACAACACTGTGGAAATACTGTTTATATCTTAACCATCATCTGTTTACCGGGGTTCCGAGCTGAGGCGGACAGTCTCCTCCTTTCCTCCATCACATTATATCAGTTTCACTATATTTAATATCACACATAACTCCTCCATAAAACTTCATCGTTGTTGTTGTTATGAGCTTCTTGTGAACATTTTACGGAGTCAGGAATTAGCAGCGAGCTAACGTCAACTTACTATGACAACAACTGTCCGTCACATACGTTAAGAAAGAATCACTTACGCTGCAGTTGCCATGTAAATATTAAAAACTGACTTTAAAATGTCAAGAGAAAAATATATAAAATAATAAAAAAAAACACGGAAATGTGGCTAAAGTTAGCATCTCGTAAAGTTAAACCAACTTTTAAACTCAATGACGTAAAAGATGACGTCACTGGCGGATATCCGGCCGTTCTTTTCAAACTAATTTTACTGAATCAAAAAATATAAAAATACTAAACTAAGAACAAAAATGTTGTCATTTGTTAAATAATCATTTTTACTTTTTACTTTACAAAGATTTGAAGAATAAAATAAATCACTAAGGACGGCCTGACAAGCAACAAGAACGCCTAAGTAGAAAAAGTAGAACTATATATATTTTAAATATATATTTCAAACCAGGTAAATTTAATTTAGATATCATTCTTATTAGTAGTAAAAGTATTTTGTACGTTTTTCACCCGTTTTGTGTTTAAAAGCGAGTTTTTTTGTCGTTCCTCCAAACCAACAGGGGTCGCTGCAGCACGTCAGCCACTTCAACAACTACAACAAGAAGCGCTACGAGGCGTGCTCAAAGTACGCCAACTAAACCTTACTGAATAAGAATGCTTTTGTAAAAGTCAAAGTGGCGTTAATAATGCGACCGGCTCTACTGAATAGACAGCAGTTTTAGAGTTTATTGTGCGGGGTACGTAACTCGACATTTCATCCACCTTCACTTAGTAATTCACAGCAGAGCCTGTACAGTTAGCGGTGTGTTAGCTAGGTTAGCCTGCTAAGCTAATGCCCAGTGAACTGAGGGGCTAACGGTGACAGCTGGGTGAGTCAACGTAACCTGATGAATGAAACCACTGAAACTGAAAACCGCGGCGATATATTACGCTTATTTTTAAGTTTGGGATAAATTATGATTGCGTCCATGATCACTATGGCAATCTAATCGAAGACATTATTAAGACTTTTTGTGTAGCTTGTGTTTAATATTGCACCCAATGTTAAAACAGCCGCATGTGTTAGCAAGCTAAAGCTAAGTGTTTGCCTGATTGTTGCTGGTACAGCTGTACGTTAAATTCGACCTACTGGTGATCAGATACTCTGAGTTCAGCTCAGTGTGCGTCGTGATGTTAGCTAGCTAGCTGCTCGTGTATCTGATCTGATCAATACTGAGAGAAAGCGGCTGACTGTTGGCAGGCTGGGCTAGCATGATGAAATACTGGCAGGAGCCTTCTTCACTCATGCCTGTCTGTGTTCACACATGACAATAAACTGCACATCTTTGAGTTTTGGACGGTGTTTTTGACAAAAACAATCATGATAATTTAGTCTGTTAAGTGTGTGCTATCATGTCATGTGTTTTTTATACAATATAGGCAAAAAAACTTGATTAAACATTTGAGGTTTAGGGAAGATTATATTATGTTTCATCAGCTTCCTGTTCCGTAATGATTTGCTGCACCATTGGAACCATGCCATTCAACCAAGACGGGAGATTCTGAATGTCAAAGTCTCGAAAAATGGACCAACAAAGTGTCAAAGAGTGCATGAAAACGGCAAAAATACAGCCACCGTAAATAGAGACCTGTCCAGTGTGTGTGTGTGTTGATGTCGTCTTATGTGTCTCTCTCTCCTTTCTTTTTTTGTTTGTAGATAATCTGAGATGGCTACTGAGATGGAATCAGAAAGCAGAGAAGCAGGGACGGCTGACCCTGATTCAAAATACCCACTGAAAGTTCTTTATTGTGGAGGTACAGTTTTTAAACCGTCACTGATGAATCTTTGTGGCTCTCCTTAATGCGACACTGTGATTTATTGATGTTTTTTTTTATTCCTCTGCAGTGTGCTCTCTGCCTACAGAGGTAAGACGTGTTGTATATTGTGTATTTATAGAAAAGTGGGTCACAAAACGGAGTTCTAACTGACTCTGTGCTGTTGTGTCTGCAGTACTGCGAGTACATGCCTGAGCCAGCCAAATGTAGGCAGTGGCTGGAGAAGAACTTTCCAGTTGAGTTTGCCAGGTTGACTGTTGGTGAGTGTCTTACATACATCCATTACAAACCTACAGAGCTACAAAGTGGTCATCTGGGAAAAAAAAAAAAGTCAAACGCGTATATTGACGGATCAGGATTGATTTTAACACCTTGTTCTGTCTTCTTTCCGTCCCATCGGCCCCATAGCGAACGCACCCAAGCAGGATTTCCGCGCTGGAGACGCTCCCCCTGCAGGCGAGGAGGAGGAGAAGAAGAAACAGAAGAGAGGTAAGTTTTATCACAGCCTGCTTTTACTGTACACACATGCAGCAGGTGTCATGTGATGTAAACTCACCCCTGAAACAAACGAGTGTCTGCTGAAGAGCTGTACGTCTACACATGCTGCATAACGGATTTTCTCTCATTTGAATTTACACAAGTCCACAACACATTTCAGTCTGTAAACATGCAAATAGTCTGCACATGGAGACACATTTACATACATGTTTTTATAGTTTTTACCATGTTACATCACTTTGTTGCATATTTACTCAACATGTTTCTGCGTTTATCCTCTTTCCTGTAGCAGTATGTATGTGAAATATGATCATGACTGTAGGAACTTAATCAGCTCTGAAATCATTTTATCAAGAGATAAAATTCAAACTCAGAGTCAGCTGCTGCGTCGTAATCTGGGACTCCTTCATTCCTGTGAAGGCAATTTGAATCCAGGACAACAACAGACTCCACAGACGGATAAAGTAAAGTTTGACCTAAGACTCCATCAGAACATATCAATTCTATGCTTATAATTGGGATATTTTACCCACACAGCTGTAAAGACTTGTAGTCATGACTGTGCCGTTTGGTCTGCTAACCTTCACCTGGACAGACTCCTTAAACAGACGTGGTCAGTTGTCGGGTTTAAACTTGCCAAGTTGGAGGAGGAGGTGGTCCCGCCCACCCTGTCCATTAGACTCCTGCGGCCGCGCTGCTCTGAGGGACGGTACAGGAGTCAGACTCTTTAACTCCTCTGTGACTCTCAGAGCTGAGCTCACAAACGAGAGAGAGAATTACTCAGAATATACCAAGTCAATGTAAAGAAAGTAGAGTTACAGCCTGCCGTTCTTTGTTACCTGCTGCTGGTACTACAGCCTAATTCTTAATCTGAATGTTTAAGGTGGACGAGGCCAGATCAAACAGAAAAAGAAGACTGTGCCTCAGAAAGTTACAATAGCAAAGATCCCAAGAGCCAAGAAGAAATACGTCACACGGGTGTGCGGCCTGGCAACATTCGGTGAGCGCATTATCTTTAATATTATTATTAATCTGTGCTGCCGCCGCTGACTTCTCCTCACGCTTTGATGTTGTGTTAACGCACCTCCCGCTCTGACCCGTGCAGACATCGACCTTAAAGAGGCTCAGCGATTCTTTGCCCAGAAGTTCTCTTGTGGTGCCTCCGTTACAGCAGAGGATGAAATAATCATTCAGGGAGATTTTACAGACGACATAATCGACGTCATTCAAGAGAAGTGGCCTGAGGTAGGTGCAGAAGAATGCTGGACTCAAAGGGTTAATCCTGCCCCTCAGTCCTCCAGTGAGATAAATACATACATCACAATTTCCTGATTAAAATGTGGATGTTCTCTGACACAGTTGGTGAAAATTCACAACTTCACAAAGGAAAACTTTTTAATTCTGACATTAAATGAATGAATTCTGAGAATATATAATAATCTAATTACTAAAAAAATACTAAACTAAACTACTACTAAACTAATACTCTTGTTTTCTCTTGTAAATCATTGACTTCCAGTCTTGAATTTTAGAGCGTGGCCTGCCCTGTGTCTGATCTCGCCTGTGTGTGTGTGTCCTCAGGTGGATGACGACAGCATCGATGATCTGGGTGAAGTGAAGAAGTGAAGACCAAATATGCACTTTTACTGAAACGGATGTGACCTGTAACAACCTGGCCAAATGTACACATTAAGTCATTTTATACCTATTTTATTTACTGTACATAAAAAAAAAACAAACATGCGGACTCGGCCACTCACTTGGCATATTTTTTTTTTTTTTTTTTTTTTTTAGTTCATAGCTGCTTTCTCTGGTTTGCCAAAGGTGTGGTATGACGTTGAATCCTCCCCAAATGTTCTTCACTCGAGCAACTGTAGGCTAATAAATTTCAGTCTCCTTCACCTGTACACTCAACGTCTTCTTCTTCTTCTTTGGTGTGTGTGTGTGTGTGTGTTTCTGTTTTTCCTAACTTTTAATGTGAATTCTGTTTCAGCTGCTTTATGAGTCACCCAGACGGCCGCAGGCTGCTTGTTTTCCTCCCACTCAATCCCTGTGAGTGCACTATTCCCCCTGCATAATAGTTTTATAATGAACGCACGCTCCCCAGACAGATAACATTTACAGTTGTATCTGTGCTCCTTTGGGTCAATAGCACTTCCCCACAGATAACACAGATGTTCGCTCCACTCCTGAATTAGCGTGTTTGTCTGAGAATCGTTTGCATGAACGCAAACATGTTTCCGAAGCAGCCGGCAGACCTTTATTGGCTCCACAGCCGGCCGCAGCAGCAGGTCGCAGCTCTGCCTCTCTCAGGATGAATTCCACGCAGGCAAACGTTTGCTGTGCCTTCCAGTCGCCCATCCTGGACCGGGTTCTACCTCCTGTCCTCATCCTGGAGTTCATGTTTGGTCTGATGGGGAACTTCGTGGCTCTGTGGATGTTCATCTTCCACATGGACACGTGGAAGCCTAACTCCGTGTACCTCACTCACCTGGCGGTGGCGGACTCCATCGTGCTGTTCTGCCTTCCGTTCAGAGCCGACTACTACAGGCGAGGGAAGAACTGGCTGTACGGAGACGCCATGTGTCGCATCCTGCTCTTCCTCCTGGCTGCCAACCGTGCGGCGGGGATCTTCTTCCTCACGGCTGTGGCGGTGGATCGCTACTTGAAAATTGTCCACCCCTTGAACCGGATCAACCGGATGGGCCTGGGCTACGCTCTCTGGGTCTCTCTGGGCCTCTGGGGTCTGATTTTTCTGGCTACCGGCTACCTTCTTGCAGACAAACACTTTTATTACAACAGCAACCGCACGCAGTGTGAGAGCTTCAACATCTGCATGGGCTTCAGCCCCCTCTCCACCTGGCACAACACCTTCTACGTCATCCAGTTCTTCCTGCCCACGTCCATCGTGGCCTTCTGCACCATCCGAATCATGTGGCAGCTGAGGAGCCGGACCATAGACAAGAAGGGGAAAATCAAGCGGGCTGTGTGGTTCATCCTGGCCGTGGCGCTGATCTTCGTCACCTGCTTCTTTCCCAGCACCATGTCCCGCATCGCAGTGTGGGTCCTCAAGCTGTGGTACAACGAGTGCAAGTACTTTGAAGAGGCCAACCTGGCCTTCTACACCACCGTGTGCCTCACCTACTTCAACAGCGTCCTCAACCCGTTGGTGTATTACTTCTCGAGCCCGGCCTTCAGCGGCACCTTCCAGAAGCTCCTGAACAAACTGCTGAGGAAGAGCGACGATGACAAAGACCCCACAGAGTCCTCCGAGAATGACATCTCCACCGTGGATGGCAGGAGGGTGTGAAGCCCGGTGTTCCATGAATGCATCGTATCATATCTAGAAGAGAAGTGAGCTGAAATTACACATGTACTCCTTTAATGTTTAGCAGGTCGGTGATGCTCAGGTTGTCATTTAAGCCAATTCGTTTGCTTCTTCTCTGCTTCATGTATTCACTTATATCCTAATAAAGTCAGTCACGTCCCAGTCAGATAATATGTACAGAAGGAATCAGCAGCTGGGCAACATAGTGCTGTTATTAAACTATTAATAAAGACACATTCTGTTTGTTGATGCCTGGGGCTCAGATGGTTGTGTAAAACCTTTTAGCACAGTGAATGTATTTAAAACTTCAGTCCCTGTATGCTGAAAATATTTATTGTAGAACAAAAGATCGTGTTTTGTTCACTTCACTTCGATGTATTTTAAAGTGAATGTCTTGTTGGAATAAATAAATTGAGAGTGTTTTCATGCCTTCAGCTTCTCCGCTTCCTTTCAATCATTTTAATAAATATTTTAATAATAATAATAATATATATAATAATAAATAAATAAATAATTTAAAAAAAAAAATACTGGCTCTGGTCATTTATGATATAATTAATATCACAGATAAAATAAACCATATATAAATAATCCAATTTTTTTTTTTTTTTACTTTAAATTTAAACTTTTACTGTAACTTTTGAGATTTCTTCTCAGTGGCTTATTTTATTAACTTTTACCGGTTGCAAAGTTGAAATTATGAAAGGCGTCTTAATTATTATGATTTATTTACAATTCTGAAATGTTTGTAAATTCAACAATTCAGCCATATTGAAATAATCAGCAGCGTTTGAATTGAGTTTCGACAGGAGTGCGGATTTCCGAGCTCATGTTTGCGTCCCTGAAGGCCGCGTTGCTTCCAGTTGCGTGACGTCAGTCGGGGCTGGGCAGGGAAGCGGGAGCTGATGGAAAAACATGTAACGGTGCAGGTAGGCTGCTAACGCGAGCCGCGACATCCAGCACAGGGAGCCCGTCCGCCCGCAGAGACACAGTAAGCCCTCACAGAAACTTCCTGCGCTTCTGTCCGACGCCTTTTCCCCGCTTTAGCATCACCTCAGAGGGGCGTTAGCTGCCCCAGATGTCCGTCCGCCCTCAGTTTGCTGCTAATGTTGATGCTAGCTAGCTGTAACATTCCAGCAAAGGCTTCACAGCTGCCAGGACACAAAATATAACAACAGGGAGTTTGTCTGGAACTAAATCACCGCTGTAGAGAACAGGGTTGGTCAGACCGAGCTGCTGCTGCTGTGGCTGTGCTGCGTGCTGCGTGGTATCACCTGAGTTATTCAGCCCAGACACAAACAACACCAGCCAGTCTGACTGTGAGTCCGTCCAGAAACCGCTCTGTGTGTGTGTGTGTGTGTGTGTGTGTGTGTGTGTGTGTCCGTGTAGAAGCTGCAGGGATGCTGCAGCAGGGCTGAGAGGTCTGACAGCTGTAGGTGTGTGCTTGTTGTTTTGGTCTGAGTGCCCCGGTTGGGCGGGGTGGAGCAGCACTGATAGTGTTACAGTTGATCTTCTCCTGTTACCTGGTTACCGCAGGCAGTGACGTCAGGCCTGGAGAGAGAGGAGCGTTCACATACGGATGTCATCATGGCCAAGATGAGATGAGAGGGCTCAGTGGCCCAAAGCTGGACCCAAGCCCCTGGAGCCCCCCAGGTGGTCCTCGGCAGGTCTTACACCTGCATTAGATGATCAGTTTATTAATTATAATAATAATAACAATAGTTTGGTTGCTGGGCAACCAAACTAATAATATAAGTCCCAGAATGGAGCAGCTTATCATCTGTGATCATCTGTGACCGCTGCCGTTTGTGACAAAGTCATGTACGTGTACAACTTTATAAAAAGTTTTGTTTTCCGATATGTTGTTGATTTATTTACCTATAAATATACAACATCAATCTTTGAAAATATCCAGAAATGTTTTCTTGTAAATTTTATGGCCTAAATCTAAATGTACCTTTTCTTTATGAGTGGTTTTATTTGCAGAAACTCTGCAGTAAGCGAGTGTGGGAGCTCTCACACCACACGTCTTCGCAGTGTTTGCACACACAGCCTTTACTGTGTGAAACATAATGTCTGCTCAGTCGCTGTCAGTGTGAATCATGAATGAAATGGCCATTTGTTCGGCCCACAAGAGTCACAAGAAAACAACTCAGAGTCAGAGAAGAGTCTGAAATGGAAAAGACGTTACGTTTTGTTTGATAAAAGATGTAGAGATGTGAAGTCGTTACACTCTGAGGGTGAGGCTGGAGTCAACAGGGACACCATGCCAGCTGGATATCACATTTATGACATGGCTGGTAATAAATAGCCTTTTATTAAATGCCCGGCTGTGTCTGGGTGACACGTGGAGGCCTCACTCAGACTCTGATGTAGTTGTGGAAGTTTTTTTTTTTTAACTTTAAAGTTGTTAATTTGAAATGAAACGACAACAAATGACAACACAGATGTGATGTTTGTGCATTTGTTTGTTTGTTTCTCCAGCTCCCTCCTATCATACTTGGGCCCGTGTGGGGAGGTGGGGAAGGCCTCGTCCCCCCACCTTGATCAGGGCCCCCAGCCATGGACAAACAGGGAGCCATGACTACACCAGGCAAGGCCAGTGGGCTGAAACCGCCCACCAAAATAGCCCGTCCATCCGGGGTGCCGACGAGGACGTCTCCGTCGTCTGGTAAGAACTTTTATAAACTGAAGGATGAACTTCAATTAGAAACAATATATAATGATATAAATTCTCTTTGCAGGCACTTCAAAGCCGCTCCCTCCTGATAAGCCCGCTGGAGGCGTGACCTCCCCGACCCAGGAAGGAAACCCGGACTTCCAGATTGGTGAAAGGGTTTGGGTTAACGGCAACAAGCCCGGCTACGTGCAGTTTGTTGGCGGCACGCAGTTCGCTCCGGGGCAGTGGGCGGGCATCGTGCTGGACGAGCCCATCGGGAAGAACGACGGGTCGGTGGCGGGGGTCCGGTACTTCCAGTGCGAGGATGGAAGAGGGATTTTCACGCGGCCTTCGAAGCTGTCCAAGACAGCACTGCCAGAGAAGGAGGCGAACGGCGGGCAGCAAGCCGGCGCGGCACAAGGTGTCTCTGCCACGAGCGAGACGCCACCTGCAGCCCCGGCCTCCAGCGTTAAGGCGAGCGGCGCCCTAAACCGGATGCTGACAGTCAGCGAGTCACTGTCCAACATCTCAGACCCAGACTCCCTGAAGAAGATCAAGAGGGAGCTGAGGCTGGGAGACCGCGTGCTGGTGAGTGTTCCTCCTTTGACCCATTCGTTTTTGTCTTGGACGGTGTTTTTAGGTTTGATGTTTTTGTGTAGGTTGGCGGCACAAAGGCAGGTGTGGTGCGGTTTCTTGGAGAGACCGACTTCGCCAAAGGAGAGTGGTGTGGAGTGGAGCTGGACGAACCTCTCGGGAAGAACGACGGCGCTGTAGCTGGGACGAGGTGGAGCTGGTTTCAGGCGCGGGTTTGTCGTCCCTACGTCAGCTCTGCGACTGACGGCCTGTTCTCCTCTGCAGGTACTTCCAGTGCATGCCCAGGTACGGACTCTTTGCTCCGGTTCACAAAGTGACGCGGATCGGCTTTCCCTGCACCACACCCACGAAGTCCAAGACCTCACGGAGGAGGTCCACGCTCAAGAGGAGCCCTAGCGCCTCCTCCATCAGCTCCCTTAGTTCCGCCACCTCCTCCATCAGCGGTAAACCCAGCCGAGCAGGACTGGTAAGAATGTTGGTCGTGTGACTGCTGCTCACATGTGAGTCCATCATGGCTTCCTGCTTGTTGCTGCGCCCCCTCACAGCCCTCTGACAGAGTCTCAGGTTGCTGCGGTGTATCATCTGACGTCCCACAGGGTGAAACTCGAGTGTGTTCATGTATTTTCCAGCTGACGGAGACATCTGCTCGGTACGCTCGTAAGATCTCGGGCACCACGGCGCTGCAGGAGGCCCTGAAGGAGAAGCAGCAGCACATCGAGCAGCTGCTGGTGGAGAGGGACCTGGAGCGGTACGAGGTCGCCAAAGCCACCAGCCACGCTGGAGAGGTGCAGCAGGAGCTGGCCCTGCTGAGGAAGGGCCGGGATCAGGTCAGGCCGATGACAAAAACAGAGCGTGTCTAAAAAATGGGAAAAAAATCTCAGTAATCCAAGTTAAAGATATTTCATCCTGTGGTGTGTGTGTGTCACAGTATGCAGGGGAGATGGAGGCCAAGATGGACCAGCTGCGCTCTCTGGTGGAGGCAGCCGATCGAGACAAGGTGGAGCTGCTCAACCAGCTGGAGGAGGAGAAGAGGTGGGTGCTCAGAGACAAAGTAGTTCACACGACGCTGATTCCACCGATCAGCAGCAGCTTAACGTCTCCCCGTCCTAAATTAGAAGACCTGTGTTTTGAATTTGGTGTCTGTGGTGACAGCAGCAGAGCTGAAGAGGTGAAGCAGCCGTAGCCATGGAGACAAAAGAAACCTCAGAGCTACAGTGCTGTTAGCTCTGAGAAGGTTTAGGCTCAGGTCCAGAACAAGACAATAATCCATCATTAATGATGAGTAAGAGTGTTTGTTTAATCAATAAAAAGTGCTTCTTTAAGATGCCCCTCTAGGGTCGAGGCCTTGTCATGGCAGAAGGGCTTGTGTGGTCTTAAGATCCGAGCTATGTTGTCTGGAGCTATATGCTTCTGGTAGGGTCTCCTAGTGCAAACAGATCTGAGGTTAAATCCCAGACTAACTCAATCCACAGACCCCTAAGACTGGCGGGTGCCTCGGGGCTGGGTCCTCTCCTATAGGGCCCGGTTGGGCAAAGCCCAAACAAACAACACGGGTCTGTACTTCAGCCATAAGACAGGCCTAAGGAGGTGGGTGCAGTGTGATTTTGGGTCGGGGACCTTCTGACCCTTGGCTGCTGAAACTCCCCGGTGAGGTGGAAGCTTTACATCTCCTGGTTGGCGTGGTAACGTTGGTTGGATGGTGATGGTGGCAGGGGAGAGGGAGGGCTGGATCTCCATCCATCATTTTAACATGGAGGTCAACATGGAGGCCTCCAAGTGGACACTGGAGGAACTGCAGTTCCCACATTTGCTTCAATTTTCCGCCTCCGAGAGTTCATCGTGTCTTTAAAGATATGAACAATTCATGTGTTTCTTATGTTGATTATTTCTAACACAAAACTTAAAACCAGCACGGAGTGGAACAGAGAACTTTGTGCTGCAGTCACTGGAGGGTTGTTGTTAGAAGTTGCTGGAATCCAGCTCTGCATTAAAACTTCATGAGTTCCAGAGTTTCACCAGCTGAAGTTTTGTTATCGTCCCTGTGTGACAGGAAAGTGGAGGATCTGCAGTTCCGTGTGGAAGAGGCGTGCATCACCAAAGGAGACCTCGAGGTAACTTCAGATTATCAGATTATGTAATCTGGTCTCTCTGGTTAAACATATTCTTCACTTATTAGGCTGAACGTGAACTCATCAGACGACCCGACATTTTTTCTGACTCTTTATTTTATTAATGGCCACATGACGTTAATTTAAATCTGATCAGGTGATCAGATCAATCATTTCTCTTTTTTCCTGCGGTCCTTGAATCATTCATTCTGGCTCAGACTCGTCGTTCTTCCTCCCTGCTCTGTTTATTTATTCATTCACTCGCCTTCCTCTCATTTTTTGCACTTACATCCTCTCATCATCTGTGTGCGAGCGCTGTCTTCTCATCGTCGTCTCCTCTGCACGTGTGTGTGTGTGATTTACTCTCCATCAATGAGACGATATTTAAACCTGTCATTGCTTTTCACTGCTCCTCTTCCTCTCTGTGGCATGAAGCTGGCGTGCGAGTGTTGCTGTTTGTTCTTTCTCTTCCTGCTCTCTCTGACTAACAGACGCAGACCAGGCTGGAGCATGCCCACATTAAGGAGCTCGAGCAGAGCCTGCTCTTTGAAAAGACCAAAGCTGAAAAACTCCAGAGGGATTTAGAGGACACTAGGGTAAATGTCACGGATGCTGCCCCCCCTACACACAGGGCTGATATGCATTGCTAGTCTGGCATAGCACCATTAACACCTCAGCTGCCTCTGAGCTTCTATAATAACACAGATTAACGGAACAATGTGCATGTTTATTAGTCTAAGCTTGTGGCCTAAGGTGGACGCGATCCCCTCTTCCTATGAGCCCTGACACGGTGGAGCAAACAGCTGCCATGACTTCAAGAACTGAGGAAGGAAACATGCTTAGAGCTGCAGATTTTAATCCAAAAAGTGCATTTATGAGTTTAGTTTAGTCAGTGGAGCACACAGACCTGCTCTTCGCCGTCTTGGACTTCCTGAAAGTCTCCAGCGACGACCGCAGAGCTCCTCCTTCATCTTGTGGAAGAGGTAGAAGTCTGAGCGGTGTGGATCTCGCCTCCAGGATCTGTCTGCCCCCCCTCCTCCTCCTCCTCCAGACCGTCCACCAGCAGAAAACAGAGACCTTCATGTCCTGAAACAGAAATGCTACTGAGGTTATTGATCCAGACT
Source organism: Parambassis ranga (assembly GCF_900634625.1). NCBI lineage: Eukaryota > Metazoa > Chordata > Actinopteri > Ambassidae > Parambassis > Parambassis ranga. The sequence goes on from NC_041032.1 coordinate 15,704,395, forward strand.
CTCTGTGTGATCACACAGGAGAGAGGACGAGGGTGTAACTACGTCTGCCTTTGGCCACAAACTTATCAATCAACATTTTCATCAATGAAAAGACCAAAACTTAGAATGTTTGAACCTGTGTCTGAGTCTCTGGTTGGCGTCTTTCTGCCTTCCCTCGCCTGCACATTGTAACATCTGCTTTATAGACAAACAGGAGGGACTATTTTCAGCGGCGGATTAGTACACTTTTTATATTTTTTGATTATTTTTTGTGGGATTAAATCAATTTTTTTCAAAATGAGCCATGTTTCCATGGTAACAGGAATATATAAGAATATCTGATGATGGCAAATTACATGAAGAAGACAACAAAAGCTTGGGAATTAGAACATTAGTACAATTTTATTGAGAATCAACAGAAAGCGAGTCAGAAGGTGGACTTTTTTTTTTTACGGAACAGTAACTATCTGCATTTGGACAGTTACTCGGCGGTCTCCTGTCTCTCCTCACGCCTCCTCTCTGCATCCCGCCGCAGGTGGCCACGGTCTCCGAGCGCTCTCGGATCATGGAGCTGGAGCGGGAGGTGGCGGACCTGCAGCTCCGGCTCCGGGCGTCCCAGCAGAAGGAGGACGCCGTGTCTCTGTCTCAGCAGCAGATCAGCAGCCTGAAGGCTCAGGCTCAGGCTCAGGAGAAAAAGGTTGGTGGAAATCTTCAGAGAGAGAGTCGCTGCTTTCTTCTTCTACCACGGATCATTCATTAATTTTCTGTGTGAGAGTACTTTACGACCTGGTGGTAAAACTAGAAGTGAAAACTCTTTACAGCCCTCAGTGTATGTACACGCTGTCATAATACATAATTTACGGCTCCGCTGGACGTACATGTGTTTACTGTGTGTCCACAACAGATCAGCGAGCTGAGCGTCGACCTGGAGAGCAAACAGAAGGAGCTTCTGTCCGTGCAGCAGGATGAGACGGCTCTGGAGCAGCAGCTGAGCGGCCTGGTAAGAAGAGGAGGACCTCGCTGCATCATCATGAGAACAAACACAGGAGGGCGAGAATGTGCTGCGGCCAGCGTTTGTTACTAATAACAGTTTTAGATGTATGTGTCCTCTTTTTGGAGGCTGTACTCTGGCTCTTTTCCATAGAAATACTTGTGTAACGTCTCACAGAAGGTCAGACTGTGAGGTGTGGGGCCTGTGGGGCTGTGAACGCAGCCTCATTAAGGGGAAACATTTCATCCTCAGTCCCTGCATGTTTTCTGGACGCCGTCATTATTGCCCCGTTAGCTCAAGGTAGAAGAATGCTGCCGTGTGAGCGATTAGCTCAAGCTGATGTTTCTCCATTTTTCAGAGACAACAGCTGGAGACAGCCGAGGAGGAGAGGAGGAAGACGGCAAAGACCATGCTAGGTAACCACCAGGCATCAGATGGGTGTGTTTCTTAAAGTTTGTTTCTCCATGTCAAGGTGTTGATGATGTTTTGCTGTCTTCTGGTAGAGCTGGAGCAAACGGTGGAGCGTTCCAGGAAGGACTTCCAGACCCTGAAAGAGGAGAGTCAGAGCAGAGAGGACGAGCTGAGAGCGCAGCTGGGACAGGTGAGTTCTACTGCACTGTGTTTACATGACAAAAATACATGTTCGGCTTACAAACAAGCATGTTTTCATTTAAAAAATGTAAATTTGTCACAGCCAGAAACCAAAAAAAGTAAAAGAATTTTTAGACGTTGATCTTCTGATGGTCCCTGAATGCATCGTGCGTGACACGTGGAGATAAAAAGCTGATTAAAATCTTATTATTTCAACTTTTCTTAACAAAAAATCAACAAAATATACACTTGCTGCCCAAATGAAACACACACACACAGCTAGAACTATCCAACGGTCCCTGAAAGCATCGTGCATGTCATACAAATGTGTGCTTGCTCGTGGTGAAACATGAGCCCACACTGTGACAGCAGAGAATAAAATAAAAAATAGCCGTCTGTTGTTATTAAACCCAAATGGGAACCAGAGCAATGTGTGCATGTGTGTGTTAGTAATGTTTTAACAACGCAGAATCAGCCCGAGGCCACAGTCAGCTTCGCGGAGCTTCAGTGATGCAGAGAGGACGATCACTTAAAGACGCATCAGGCGCAGAAAGTTCAAAATGTGAATCCTGAATTCTACCAACACAAACACCAACGACTCGCTCATCGAACATCTGGACACGACGTTATCTGACAGTTATCAGGTGATCGGGGATCTTTCCCTGAAGCCAACGCTTTCGTTCGTCTGCTTCATGAAAGTCATTAACAGGCGGAGCCGGCATTCCTTCTTTTACACGTCACCAGTGACCTCCGAGGTCCATAAATGGAAACCTGTTAGTGAGTCTGCTTTAATTTGAGAGACGCTTGAATGGATTTTTGCTCTGATATTGCGTGCTCAGGTAAAAGAGCATAAAACTGATATATCACAAATAAATAGATAAAACGCACAGGTGGTACGACACTACAACACATTATTGTGAAAATATCTGTGTGTTACTGTTTGTGTACTCTGCTGTGTGAAGTTAAAAATCGCCTCCTTGTGTTTTCCAGGCGGCTGAAAAATCAGAGAGGATGGCTGTGACGCTGGAGCAGCTGACCAATGAGAACAGGACGCTGCAGGCGCAGGTGAGCTGCAGCTCTGTGTGTTTTCTGAGTCTTACTTTCAGAGCAGACTCTCGTGCTCTGAGCCTGCTGTGTTCTCTCTGTGTGTGTGTGTGTGTGTGTCCACATACATCCGCTCAGCATCTGTAGCCCGCAGCCTTTCTGTTACATCAGGATTCCCACGCCGGCAGCACGTGATGACACGAGTCCCAGTCATCGCATTTAATCAGCCACGCATGAAACACTCCATCTCTGTGCCGCCTGGCTGCGCCTGTGGCTCTCTGCTGCCCTCTAACTGAACAGCCAGCATCCTGATGGTCACTTCCATAGATTAGAGTGGGACACTGAACGTAAACATGCAATGTGTGTGTGTGTGTGTGTGTGTGTTGTTGTTGTGTGAGGTCAGAGGTCAGGAAAGCAGAAAGACACTGACACACATGTTGTCGAGTAATTATTCAGCGCTCACATCTGCCTCCTCCTCCCTTTGCCCTGTGTGATGATGCAGTGATGTAATCCTGCACATGTCACACTGAGCTCTGTGTGTGTGTGTGTGTGTGTGTGTGTGTGTGTGTGTGTGTGTGATGATGCCTGGTTGGATGGAACATTGCTTTAGTTAATGGACGGTTGACTTGGCCTCTCTTGTGTTGGACAGTCAGACATCTGCAGGATGAACAGTTGACTTTATTGAATTAAAGCTTCTTTGTTTCTGAAATTTTAAATTATTTTTATTTTTGTTTTGTTTTGAGTAGAAAGGGAGATCGACCCTATGTGACCAAAAGTAAACGGACACCATGTGCAGTCAGTTTTCAGTTGTAAACGTGCAGATCTGCAGCTGATCATTGTTTACATTTTGCCCATGATGACCGTATTTTCCGGGCTATAAGTCACAGTTTTTTTCATCCTTTGGCTGGGTATGGGACCTATATTCAGATGCGATTAGTTAGCCGTGTGTCCTGACGTCCCATTAAGAATATAAAGGTAGCTGTTCTGTCCCTCTCCTTCCACCTCCAGCTTGTCCACACTTTGCATTCCGAGCATCGGTGACGCGTGTGGTCGATATGTCGCTAATTCCAGACAGCTATAGAGCACAGCAGTCTGCCTTTTACTCATTTACAGGATGTTTATAGGAGTTTCTGTGCGGTGAAGATCATCGTTTCTCCGCATGAGAACTTGTTGAAATGTGTGTCTCTCACTCTCAGTGCCCTGCAGCCGCAACACTTAGGTTAAGAGGAATTCAAGCAGCAACGTTACGCTAAAAACGTAGTGATTTATGCTGGTGCCACTTATCTATGTTTATTACTTCTTCATTACGCATTTTTTGGCTGGTGCGACCTATAGTCCGGAAAATACGGTAATCAATCAGGTGGAAAATGTCCTGAAAATGTTCCTGTTCCTAACAGTTTCCATTCATTGATCATTGCTGCAGCTTTAGAGCAGATCATGAGGATTCAGACGATCACTTTGTGTGTCTGTCTGCACAAGAGAAGCTCAAAGAAATGATCGTCCGTCACCTTCTATCAGATTTTACAACTGCCGAATGGCATCAGAGAGGGAATCAGAAACATGGAGAGCAGCGGACAGTGACTAAATGTTCAAAAGTTTATGGACAACCTAATTATTCTGAGGAATAATAATAATAATAATTTTTTCACTTCACAGATATCAGTGCATTACTTCAAGCATGAATCTATTTTTCTGTCTTTATACTTTGAAACCATGAAGCGTTGTTTTCTCGAATGTGTCCAGAATGCTGATTTATTTTGGGCTCAGACCTTAAATCAGTGTTAGATTTCTCACCTTTAGAGCTAAAAACAGGTGCACATGGTGTCCATTAACTTTTGGTCACACACAGTGCATCTTTCATGCATTGTTTTTGTGCTTCTTAGAATGAATAGCTGGTTGTTTATATGAGACACTTCTGTGATTCACTGTGTGCGGATGCTTCCTGATGAGTGTGTGTGTGTGTGTGTGTGTGCGCACATATGCTGAGCTGCAGAAAGGTGTCGGTGGTGGAGGGGGAGGAGCTTATCCAGGCTTACATAATGGAAGTGGTAGAGAGAGAGAGAGAGAGAGAGGGGCTGCTGAGGCGGCGCGCTCTCTGCTTCCCTCGGGCAGCCGTGCACGGCGGGGGATGAGAGCTGATGGTTTATTGATGCTCAGCTTGTGTCGGCCGTCAGAGAGGCAAAGTAACGACAGTGCTGCCGTTTAGCAGGTGAACACAGCTGAAAGAGCCGGTGCAGGTATGGACATCGCTGCTCTGCATCAGGGTTACTCCAGCAGCATCTACTCGCCTCACTACCAGGTAGGACAGGACACACACGGGGTGGGGAGGTCTCCTGCTGTGCCGGTGTCATGCTGCAGATAATTGTGTGTTACATGGTGAGAGGGTTTGTGTCGCGCCAGCTGCAGCTCTCAGGCATTGATTTCAAAGTCATACTTGGTAATTAATTATTGAGCGCTGTTTTCGTAGTGCTGCTCGGAGATGATTTCAGATTTTTGGAACATGTCTGACTCAGGAAAAGCTGAAGTTATATGAGGAGGAGGAGGAGGAGGAGGAGGAGCGGACGTTTCTGTGGTTTTCATTTTCACTTCATCAGGAAGGTCTCCATAGATTCACTTTAATAACCCAGTGTTACTAACTGCTGCTCTCTCTTGGACGCTGAAGTGTGTGTGTTGATTATATTTGTGGGTCGAACAGGGAGGGGTGCATCCCTGTTCCCCAGCTGGAGGTTGGTGCATTCAAATGTTTGCAGAGCATCCCAACCAGCAGTTTAAACACATGTTAAGCCTGTGCTGTGTCAGATTTGAGTGGATTCAGCATACTTTTAATGATGCCACAATACAAACAGATGCATGCAGTCATAAACAAAGGGCACTTTAGCTCTGATTTACTCCATATAAGTTCTGTAAGTGGGTGTTGGCATGTTTTTAGATGAGTAAAAAGTGTGTATTTTAACCAAAACATCAGATGAATAAGGATCACTGAGACGGGGCTGTAACTCCAGCACATTGATGAGTGGAAGACTTGTTTTGGTTTGTTGCCGTCTGACGCTCTTCCCTCCGTCTGCAGCTCGAAGCTCTGAAACAGCAGAACTCCAAATACCAGGAAGAGCTCAGCCTGTCGAAGGAGCGCAGCAGCTCCGAGAATCAGCGTATCGGAGTCCTCTGCAAGGAAATGTGAGTACACGGGATAACTAATGTGTTTTTTCCTGCCTCCAAAGGTGACCCCTGCCAGCCAGGCAAATGAATCCATTACACTGCTGCTGTTAAAGCTGTCCTGGGAGGAGGGGGGGGACAGGGCTGTGTGCACAAACAAAAATAAAATGTAAAACCTCCAGAGAGATGCTCCCACTTGTAAATTGTTGTGTAAACCCAACAATTAACTGCTATTATGTGATTATGCACGGAGCTGGGTTCAGTTCACAACACTCATAATAACGGTGAGGACGGCCTCCCGGGTGTCACAGCGTCCACACATGAGCATTCCTCCCTTCAGATGTGTGTTAACATGGAGGCGGTACGTCCTCTAAACGTCACATAAGGTTACAGTTCGTAGAGTTTTATAAAACGTCGCCTCACATACGGCCGACATGAACATTAAACACTGTAAAAAACAAGTTAAAACACGGTGGTCTGTGGGGATTGACTCCAGCCCTCAAGTGGACACTGGAGGTACTGCAGTTTCTGTGCTGTTTGGCCTCTTATGTTGTTATCTGTTGATGCTTTTTGGTGTGGCGTTCATCACTCAAACCGTTACAGCAGTTTTGTCCACCATCTTTTGTGGCCCCTCCCCCTCTGTTATGTAACCAATATGGCTGCCTTTGGAGCGTCCATCTTTTAACACTGTGACGAAAGAAATCGCAGGAGCAGACAAATGTGACTCTAACATTTAAATATCTGCAGATTCATCGAGAAAGTCAGATTTTCATCGCTGGCTTCGTTACGGAGAATTAATTGCAAGACAAACTTACCACAGTCTGTATATACGTACATCACTATGTGCACTTCAAACAGGAGAAGCTAACGGCTAATTTAATGTTGCAAAAACAGGCAGAGAAGCTGAAGCTCGCGGCCTAATTCACTGAACATTTAAACCCTCAGTGTCAGTGCCGGCTGAAAAAGCTGCAGCATGGCGCCTCTGAAGCAGCGTCTCAGCCTTTATAATCGCACAAATCCACCTTGTTTTGTTTATGATGCCTCTCCGGTCTGATGCTGTTGATGCTATTTATAGAACATGTGCTTGTGCGAAGCTGCCGTGTGTGCACGTGTGTGTGTGTGTGTGTGTGTTTTACGTCATCCTGCCACACCTCCCCTGACTCATCAGCGGCTGCGCTGTGACGTCACAGCTGCAGATGGATGTAAGAGGCTGAATTACAGTCATGGAGATGTAGGAGGAGCAGCAGGTGGAAACACAGGATGTCAACAAATGGATTCGTCCTCAGACACTTGTCCCGAGCGTGTCTTTAAATAATTGAAAATATACCTCTGGATGGAGGACTCGTGTTCGAACCAGCTGCTGCTGTGTTACAGTTCCTCCTGCCTCGTCCCTACAGTGTGTTCCTCCATCCTCTCTGAGCCACATCCTGTTATGTAATCCCTCCTCTCCTCCTCGGACCGCCTGGCTCCAACATGGCCACTTCGCTCACTGTGACATCACAGTGTGTGTCTGTGTGTGCAGAAACAATGCAGCTTTGTGGCATTTACACTGGTGTGTTTTGGTCAAACCAAAAATGTTTGAAGCTCTGTCTGTGTGTGTGTCTGTGTGTGTGTGTGTGTGTGTTAGAGAGGAGGCACGGTGAATGTAATCATCCAGCAGGGAGCTGAATATTTCACCCAGATGGAGCTCGGATCGGGCCATTAGTCACAGCTTCGGCTTCAGAGTTCTTCCTTTGACCCACATGGGGCTCAGCTCCAGTCCTCTAACAAATCGTTTGGTTCCAGCGTCCAAAAATATCCACGTTCATAAATTCCCAGACAACGCCCCGTCTGTGCTGCTCTGGATTGGTCTAAATCTGACTGTACGCACAGATTACAGCTTTAAGATGTTTGAACATTTTCAGTTTTCCACTTCCTGCTTTTAGCCACATTTGAATCCAAACAATACACCGAGCTGTAAACATGTTTATTTCTGCTGTAAAAATTTTAATTTTAACATGGACGTCTATGAGGATTGACCCATTTTTTTGGAGGCAGCCCTCAAGTGGCCACAAGTGGAACTGCAGTGTGTATTTTTTCCTTTCTGTGGACATCATGTGCGTGTGTGTAAATCTGCTGTCTTATTTTTCAGTGAGGAGCTGAAGCTGGCCTCCCACAAGTCTCAGCATCACGGCGAGGTACACACACCTTCTCCCACATCTCCCTGTTATGTAAACGTCTTCCTTCATCCCGTCATTGATCAGCTTGTTAAGCCCGCGCTGATTTGATTAACGAGTTTTGGCGTTGTGAGGTTTGCTCTCCTGCTGCCAGCTCAGACGGGTTTAGCCTCTATTTAAATACCTCTGTGTTTGTGTGTTCGCCTCTCAGCACATTGAAGAGCACAACAGCCAGCAGACAGACATGAAGACCAGGTAAGAGACAACATGTGCATGTTTGTGTATTTTAGATGAGCTTTAGATGATGACACTTTATTTTAACCCCTTACTTCCAGTCTTTTTGCTAAGCTAAGCTAACTGAGAGTTTCATAATTAGCTGAATGAGTTTCAGCATCTGTGCACGATGTTGCCACGTAGCACAAATTCAGTGTATAAACATACAAAGAAAATAAAAAAGGGTCCCAACTCTCCGAATTTTAGTAAGTAAGTAAGTAAGTTTTAAGGTTTAAAATACAAAAGGTCCCTGATTCGACCTCTGGGGCACTCCGCAGCATGAACGCTGTGCACCTGCACGAACGTTTCTGTTTTTTTTAGTGTCTTTCTGGCTCAGAAAGCTGATTTTGTGTCATTGTTTGGTCTTATTTTAGGGTCTTTCCAAGTCTGGAATCAAAAACAGCTGCTCACTGACAACAAAGGGTTAACACAGCTCAGTGTGTATTAAAGAGGTGATGACGTGATAGACAGCAGAGGCAGGATGACAGACAAAGAGAAGACTGTGGTGTGAAGCTCAGTCAGGTGGAGGAGAGGAGGTGGTGCACAATTAGAGCAGAAATAACAGAGTGAACACGGAGATGTGATTCAGAGAAACGAGCCGCCTCACTTCACTTCGACTTGTTGAGAGATGTGTCAGCTGGATGCCGCTGCAGACAGACGTCGTCTTTAAATCCTCGCTTTGTCTCTGCAGAGACATCTCTAACCAGGACGCAGAGGAAGACGCAAACTTCCAGAAATCCACTGGAGCCTTAATCTCAGACAAAGACCGGGAACTGGAAACTCTGAGGAATGAGGTACGGGTCATTTATCGCTCCTGTCAGACCTAACACAGTGCTACAGCCGTGGGATCCATGAACGTTTGTCCGGTGTGTAAGTTATCTCTCTGTGTGCAGATCGCCGTGCTGCGCGGAGAGAACGCCGTGGCCAAAACCCTGCAGTCGGCCGTGGAGACGCTGGAGAGAGACAAAGCCCAGCTGCAGACCCGAGTTCACAGTCTGGAGCAAAGGCTCGTGGGAACGCAGGCCTCAGAGGGAGAAGACAGGGAAGCTCCGCCTTCAGGTGAGGAGACGGCATCACTGTGGAGTCAAACGGTTCATCAAAGCTGTTTGTTTGATTTTCTTCTAAATTCTGTGCAGGTGATGCAGCTTTGGAGCAGCTGAGGGAGGAGAAGGAGTTCGCAGAGGGACAGGTGAGACCGTCCACAGTCTCCTCTGGGGTTTTCTTTTTTCATTGGTATGTGTATCATCATTTCAGAGCTAATGTTTGTCTGATTGTCTCCATCAGATCAACTTCCTGAACAGTGTGATCGTAGACCTGCAGCGGAAGAACGAGGAGCTGAAGATCAAACTGAAGAAGCTCGTGCTGGCCGAGTTCAACGGCAACGACGGGACAGACGGGTGAGAAAATGGCTGCCTTTCAGCTATCTGCGCCTCCTTTTAGTCGGTGCGCTAAGCTAAGCTAAGCTAATCAAGTGCTGTTACCAGATTCTTATGCAAGTTGAAATGAAATGACCAACATACAGGATATAAAAGAAACAAACTGGTCCCACGTTTGAACCCTGAGGAACTCCACAGGTTAAAAACTTTAGGTTTGGACTCAGAGTGACACAGACTGTATTTTAAATCTCTTTGTTTCTCTGGACTTGAATCTGAACTCTGCTTCTATTTTTGAAAACATCAAGTCTCCAAAATAAGATCCAACAGAACTTGTTTCTGAATAAATCTGAGCTGAGAAATAGGCCACGCAGCGCTGAGAGGTGCTGAGTCACAAACATAAATACACTGAGCTCCAAGCCGGCGGACCACCAGGGGGAGAGTTTAGGATTTGCTGACAGAAGAAGACTTTTCTCGTCTCTTTGTCCTACAGGTTTGAAGCTGTGCCGAAACGTGAAAAGAAAGCGACGCCGCGTCTCTTCTGCGACATCTGCGACTGCTTCGACCTCCACGACACAGAGGACTGCCCCACTCAGGCCCAGAGCCCCGACTCGGTACCTCACACCACCTACCACGGCAACCCAGCCGACGAGAGGCCCTACTGCGACATCTGCGAGGCCTTCGGACACGCCACAGAGTCCTGCAACGACGACCAGACCTTCTAAAGGGCCACAGGCATTTCGATCTTTCCCCTCCTCTTCCTCCTCCTCTTCCTCCTCCTCCTCCTCCTCCTCCTCCTCCTCCTCACCTCCCTCTCCTGCTGCATCAGCCCGACTAAATCTCCCCCCGCAGATTTTCCATAATGTATTTTTATACTGTATTTATGCATATCACTGGTAGCCACCGTCCTGATCGGAACCCGTCCCTCTGAAGATGCAGAATGCTCGTCCAAATATGCTGCTTTGGTGCAATATTGATGTTTATAAGAGAACAAGAATCCGTCCTCTGCACTCGTGGTTTCTAACGTGTCGTTTCTAAAATAAGAAAATGTGATGTGTTTTTTTTTTAGGTTTTATTTGTTGATTGACAACAAAGTGAAGCACAGAACAAACCTGAAGGGATTCTTCTTCATCACATTCCTCAGTCTGTGAGGCTGTAAACCAATCAGAGAGCGATGCTGCCGCGTCTGTTTTATGTTGACTAACATTTAGAAAGCTGCTCTTCCTGTTCATCAGGAGTATTAGTGCCACTGGGAGGAAGACATTTTGAGAATGAAGTCATCACTTTACAACAAACCATTTCTGAAAAACAGAAATATTATGAATTTTCATTATTTATTTCCTCAAACTATTTATTTTTATTATTTTATTTTTTACAATATAACAAAGCTTTAAATATTACATTCAGGTATTACACTTTTTTTTATACCATCAAATATATTTACAGCCTTATTTCTTTAATATTTCAGTTTTTTTCTTACAGATATATTTTTTTTAAATATAACAACATGTTTCTTATGTTTTTTATGTCAGATTTAATTCTTATATCAGGATTTATTCCTAAGTATTGCAAACTTGATTTAAATATTTATTTTTTTCTAAATTTGAGACTCAATATCACAATTTATTCTGTTTATTCTAAATTAATATTAAATAATAAATATACTTGTATCTATCTTCTTATTATAAGTTCATCCTAAACTTATAACATAAAATATAAAACAATAATTATATATACAATCTTTTTTTAAGCTTCATCATTTTTATTTAGCGACATGTTTTTCAATTTTTTTTATCACAAATTCATTTAAATGTATTAGTTTAAAAAATATTTTGACTGAATTCTCAAAGTATTACAACAAGTGACTCTAATACTCCAAATTCAACCAGTACCCGAACCAAAGCGTTACCAGGCGGTGTGTCGTTCAGACAGAGGTCAGACTTGAACGTCTTTAAGTGAAGGTCTGATTTCGATCGGAACGTTTCTTTCCGTCCACAGGTTGATGTTTTTGGATGTTGCGGCTGATTTGTCGTCCTTTTATTATTTATTGTCTTTTACTAGCCGGTGACGCTCCTACAGAGAAATAAGCTAACACGGATTAACCTGCTCCAGGACTACTGTAGTGTAGGTGACAGATGAAACTATAGAAGCCTCTACTAACGTAGTTATTGCACTGTCCACTTTAAAGATTCAGCACACGAGAAACAGACGCTAACTTTATGATTCTGAAGTTATTTTATGAATATTATACTGCCCTTTGTAAAAAAAACTGAAAAAAAAGAGGTCCGACCTTTTAGGAATTATTCTCATTTGCTTGAGCCTTACAGCCGAGAATATATCTCGACTTATGTTATTTACATCCCCCTAAAAACAAGCCAGGACAGGGTTAATATGGCTGACAGGAGTTTTAACATGCAGGGGGAGGGACTTATCCCTTATGATGTCACAACAGGCTCCAAACCTTACATGCCTCGTTTAGACACACTTTCCTGACAGAAATCAAACAGGTTGAAAGTCTGAAAGCGAATGAGCGAACTTCCTAAAATGGCGACCTGCTCCTTTAAACCGCCCTTGTACAGCAACACGTTTGACTCTTCGTGTTCCTGGAGCACAGTTTTGGATCATATTGAATCTTCCAGCGTATCGGTGTATGATAGGTGACGCACTCTGTAAATATCGATCAGAAGCTTCCTTCTGGTGAACACGTGCGCCGTGCCATGCAACAAAAAACTTCGACGTGTACGATGTTTTATTTTTCTGCCCTGTTCATACAGAATTGAGCTATCCAGCCCATTTGTATAAACTTTAAAACATTGTGTACTTTTTAAGTGACAAGTCTAATGATTAGTGTTTTTTATGTAACGATTTCACACCATTTTACAGATGTTGACGTGGTGTTAAAATGTCACTGTTTTCTATGTACTGTATACTCCTGAGCAGTCCAATAGAAATACTCTGAAAATCTTCTCCGTCCTCCTTTTTTCTCTTTAAACAGTGAGGCAGATTAAGATTGTTCTGGTCCACAAAGGAGGATAATAAATAACACAGTACAGCGTGCGGCAAACTTTGAATTTGTTAAACCTCTACGCTGATGACTCTCTGTTATTTTTGGGCTCTGTCTCGGTCTTCTGGAGGCGATATCTAGAGAACAACTTCACGATATTTCTTCAAATTTGGCACAAATGTTCACTTTAATTCTGGGATGGACTGATTGGAATTTGGTGGTTGTAGGTCAAAGGTCGTGGTCATTATGACCTTGGGAAACATGTTGTTTTGCTTAGCGCTGGTAGTCAAATGTCATTGTTAGGTCATATTTTAGGAACAGGCTAAAGGAGCTGATGTAATGACACATTTTCAGACAAAATAAATATTTTTGTGACTTTTATTAAGAAAACAAAACCATTGGACATGATAAAAACCAAGCACTACTGATGGAATAAATAAGTCAAACCAAACCATAAATCTGTACAAGATCTAAAGAAAAAACAAAATGGTCCCAAGAAAAAAAAAACATCATACAGATTTTATATCTCACAGCTTTTTTTTGTTTTTGTTTTTTTACACACAGTTATGAGCAAACTATAAGCAATTGGCTCGATCGGGTGAAAGCTACAACATAAGTGAGATTTGATTTTTAAACTGAGTGTACATAATGCTGTTTATAACTGTTAATGTCAATACAATAGCATTTTAAGTTCCAGCGCTGCTGGACTGGGAATGAGGTATATGCTAATCCATCCTCTAAACTGAGACAATTATCTTTTTTTTGTTTCTCTTCTCTCCATCCATGTGAATGCTGATTGGCTGAAATCTGGTCAGGTGATTCTGTAGCCCCATGAAGTCGTCGGTTTGCAGTGATTTCAATCCACACTCTGTGAGGTTGCACATTAGAGGTCGTAGGTCTGAATCCGTTCTATAAAGTTCAAGTAAAAACCAAAGAGGAGGACGCCGCCTGGGTTTGGATTCAGCCGACAGACAGCACCATGAGGGGAGGACCAGAACCAACGGAAACACGCCTCAGAGATAAGTAGTGACACACAGAACACCGACACAGAGGAGACGGGGTCGAACACGAGTCCATCAAGAACCAGGAGCTCTGACTGAAGAGGTGACTTCTGGGTAGTGTTATAATTCCAGTTCGAGTTAAAGGAATAAGACGCTCAGTTGCTCCCTCACTGACAGCAGTAACGTCAACAGGAGATGGTTAGCTTAGCGTAAACAATGTCCAAAAAAACAAAAATCCAAGTCATCACCCAACAAACAGCATGCTAATTAGTGAGCTAGCTTCAGCTGTCAGCACCTCTAAATGTGCTGCTGTGACTGTTACCCTGACAGAAGCAATCACTTCCTGGATTTAGTAAGTTTACCTCCAGGGGCCCCATCAAAAACACCATGTGCAGGACTTGAGTCCACTCTAATGTGTGTTACTGTTGTCGGTCCCCCTGCTGAGAACAGTGGAGGAAACCTGAGCGCTGATAATTGGCCGTCACATCGCTCTCATCTTCATCCCACACACACTAATCGATGACAACGTGCTGTTGGCGTGTCAGGTGCCATAGAGACGCCCTCTGTGTAAGCAGAATTCCCATAATCCTTCACTCCTTCAGTACACAGACAGCTAACAGGACATCGTCAATCGGTTTTTGGGTGCGACAGTGGATTTTAGCTTTGGACAGAGCCGTGCTAGCAGTTTCCCTTTGTTTCCAGCCTTTATGCTAGAAGCTAAGCTAACTGTCACCACGCTAACTGCTTTACTGTCAGTAAGAGAGCAATGCTATCCCTTTAAATAAACGTGTTGATATAAAAATGGGATTAGTGATAACTGTAAGGCGAAAAAATAATAATACAAAATAAAACAAAATGGCACCTGCTTGACCTAAAAGGTTAAATCAACTCAAGGCACACCTCCAGGACCTACACTAGCTACGCCCGTCTTCACTACTTATCCAGGAGTTTGTCTCGACCAGTACCGTCGTCTTCTTCTTCTCTCTCTACGGACCACAAACTAATCTGCTTTAAAAACACGTGAAGGAGAACTTTTCATGGATAGAGAAAAAAGACGTCCACTACAGCAGCAAATCTATCTGTGATCGATTGTGACATACCATAACAGTGCATTGACCCTCCTGAGAACAAAACGTTTCCTAAACAAATGTTAGTCTAACAGGAGGCGAATCAGGAGGATTGGAGCCACGCAGTCCGAGGGCGGCCGCCGCCGACCTGAGGCCGGGTCAGCCTCTCCTGAGCTAAACCGTGAGCAGTTAAAAAAGCGGCCTCAGGGCGGTGGCCGCCACGCTCGACCGCGCCTCAGATCCCCAGCGCGGACTCTTGGTCACAGATGCAGGTCAGGGCCTGGCGGTGGCTGGGCTGGGCTGACAGCGCTGCCCCTGGTGGTCACAGAGGGGGGTTGCAGCCTGGCTTCTCTTGGCATTAGTGAAAAGGTGTGGAGGACTGGAAGGAAGCACGGAGGGGGACCAGTGAACAGAGGTAATATCCATTCTCCCTCTGTGGCAGGGGAGTGTTAGGGAGAAAGGGAGACGTCCATTCTCCCTTTGGTACTCAGAGGAGGGGAGACAGAGGAGGAGGAGGAGTGAGAGGAGGAGAGCCGGTGTGTCCATTAGCCCTACATTACTAGAGTTAATGGAGGAAGGGGGAGGAGGTGGAGGAGGAGGAGGAGAGGAGGGAGACAGGAGGGACACGGAGAAACGTTTAACTCTCCTCAAAGTCCTGAGATGAGGACTCCTGTTTGCTTTTCTTGCTGGGCGGGGCCTCGTCCTTTATGTCCTGCGGGAAGAGACAAAAACAAAGAGCATAAAGTGTTAATTTGTCCAGCTGACGTCAAACTTTAGAGCTTTCACACAGTGAGACGTGCGGACGGACGTGTTTGTACCTGAGTGGCTTTGCTGTCTGAAGAGTCCTTGTCCCCTGAGGACAGACTGTCTCTCTTGGCACTTTGTACTCGCTCTGAGGTCTCTGATGACGGCATGGTCTTACCTGAAAGATAAAAACACAGCAGCACCTCAGAACAGCAGCTCTGCTGGGGTTTTCTGGCACTTTGACGACACCGTGTGGTCAAAAGGAGGAACTGCACCGTCTGATGGCGCCACAAGGCTTCAGTGACAGTTTTAAATTTCATTTGAACTTTTGACAGACCAAACAATCCATTCAGTAACATGAACTGTGGTTATAGTGTGGTTAGAATTCATGGCAGCAGATGGGACTTCTTAATTTTCTTTCACTGAAGCTGTTTGTCATGAAGACAAAAACAGGAAGTGGCTCATCAACGCCTGATCAGCTGTGCACAGACACCTGCTTCTGTCTGTGTGTGTGTGAGTGAGTGTCTGACCCCTCTTGCTGTCCGGGCTCTGGTCAGTCTTGGCCTCTCCGTTGTCGTGGTGCAGCGTGGCGGCGGCGGCGGGCTCCGGGGCGGGGCTGGTGCTACAACTGTTTTCCTGTTTGACCGGAGACGAGTCGGCGATGGAGCTCTGGTTGCTGTTATCATCTGCAGAAACAGGCAGAGAGAGAAAAGACTCAACACGTTAAAACAAACATATAACTCTCACACATCAGAGATCACTCTGAAGATAAACGCTTCTTACCGTGCATGTCCATCATGCCCGGAGAGGAGCTGTTCTCTGGGGTCGTCAACTCGGAGCCGTACTTCTCATCTTTGCCCTTCTTCTTATTCTTGTTCTTCTGTATCAGCAGAAAATAAACACACAATTCAAACAGAAGCTCTGAGGTGAACACACACACACACACACACACACACACACACACACACACACACACACACACACACACACACACACAAACACACACACACACACAAACACACACACACACACGCGCGGCTGAACTCACGTCGTCTGATTTGGGCTCCATCACCGGCACCCACTTGTAGATACGAAGGGACGTGTCTCCCACAGTCACCCACTTCTTCTCCCTGTGGACAGAAGGAATGAAAACAAACAATAACAACTGTGACGTCATCAGCTGATTATTAGACCAACATGAAAGTAATCAATAAAAACTTTTTTTAGAAATATGGAGAAAAAAAAAATCGGACATTTTTTCATGATCAGTAATCCACACTGTGTGTTTCCTCTAATCCTGTTAAACTGATAATTTGATCAGATATAATCCATAAAATGACTGATCAATAATTGACACGTATTTATTAAAGGTAATATATGACGTCAGACCACTCTTCGCTCTGGTCTGTGTGATAAATATACATTTTTGGTAACTTTCAAACTTCTGGCCGTGACCTGGGGGGCGTTCGATTAACCCACCTGATCAACACGGATCAATACAAATCCCTCCAGCACGCGGGGTCACGCAGCGGAGCATGGCGCGCACACACACACACGGCCGTGCGTGGTGTGTGAGGTGTGTGTGTTTGCCGTGTTAAATGTTCAGCCCGTGTGTCTCTACGTGTTCAGCCATGCAGCCCTCACTTCCCTCTCCCCACCCCCACCGCGCCTCCGTCTCTCTCAGACCTAAAGGGCGACTCAAAGCGCTTAATTTAAAACTCCACACGGACCAAACTGCTCCGGAGCGTCAAAAATCCGCTCCGTGCCCGCACTTATCGCTCGTTTCTGTGCGGGACGAACGGCCGCCGGAGCCGCGCTGAGCGGCGGGCAGCAATGGCTTCATGTGACTGCATCGAAATGGCTTCTGGGTTCAACCCTGAGCGGAAAAATCCAACCGGGGAACCCGCCGTGTGTGCGAGCCGGCGGGCACCCCGCGGCCCCGGCGCCGCCGGAGCGCCGCTCCGCACCTGAGCTCCGGCTACATGTGCCGCGAATCCGCCTTCGGAAACGGAGCTTTTCTCTCCGTTTCATCGCTCCGTCCGCGGCGCTCCTTCCCTCTCCTCCCCCAACAAGAGAGCCTCTCTGCTGTTAGATAACCCCGCCGCCTTCCTTACCATTTTCGTACTTTCTCGATGGCCGCCATGACCCTCTTGATGTCATCTTTCGCCCTGCTCCGGGTCTCAGCTCGGACCGACCTGCCCGACATTGCCGCGGTGGTAAAATATTTTTAAAGCTCGCCGGCAGTTCAGACACAATGCAAACAGTAGAGCGCACAGAGGAGCCAGTGCGCATGCGCGGCCTGATGGAGCACAGGGAGGGGGGGGGAGGAGGAGGGAGGGAGAGAGAGGGGGAGCTGCAGCTGCACCGAGGATAGAGCTCTGTGTGTGTGTGTGTGTGTGTGTGTGTGTGTGTGTGTGTGTGTGTGTGTCCCGCTGAGCGAGCAGGAGAACAAAGAGGCTCCAAACACACACACACACACACACACACACACACACACACACACACACACAGTAACGACATTTAAAGACTTTTCATTAGTTACACATTAGTACAAATGTCTGTCACACATTTTGTGTTCAACATCAAACAAAGAAAGACACACAATAATAACTAAAGACAATAAACAACGTGTGTGTGTGTGTGTGTTTGCGCCGCGTGGCTCCTTCACTTTGTGTGTCTGTATGTTTTGTTAACTCTGAATAATGTCTGTGTTTCAGTCATTCTGAGCTCTGTTTGTCCCAAAAACTTCCTCACATCGTTCATTGCGGATGGATTTGTGTTGCTTTGTACTTTTGTACTTGTGGTGCGTTCACGTGACGTTCTGTAGCTTTTCTCCGTGGTAGTTTGGGTGTCTTTTTAAAGTTATGTTTTGTTCTATATATCTTGGTTTTGTATTTATTTTTTTTATCATTTTTCCTTTTTTTTGTTTCATTCTGGTGTGTTTTGTGTGTCGTGGTCTTCGGTTTGTGTATATTTTAATTATCATTTTGCTTTTGTTGTACGTTACAAGTTTAAACTATAAAACACTTTCTCGGTTTTTTAATAAAAATTCTACATGTACATTTTTTTTTAGCCTGAACCGTCACATTAGATCCACCGCAGCCTCCTGTTTTCGAGGTTAATGCTGATAATTCCGACCTCACCTGAAGCACGCACGCCGGTTTGAGAGGAGGAGGTCGGGGAGGATAAACGTGCCACGTCATCACTGTGCGACACGTCAACACGCAGCAGTGAGCAGGATGAGCTAACGCGCTCTAACTATCAGTGAAAACAGAACTTTTCAGCCGCAGTTTGTGTAATATCACGAGAGACTACAGTTAAATTCACTACGTTAAAGAGTTAATTAGGTTTTTGTGAATAATTTGATTTGAATTAAAGCTGCAGTAACGCTTGAGTCAGCGGCGACTCTGGCATGTGTCAGAAAGCCTGAATCCTGTGAAAACCCTCAGTTTATCTTGGCTTTTAAATATTATTCAGGCGTTTTTGTGGCTTTTCGGGATGAATGAAGAAGGTGGAGCGGTTTCCTGACTCTCATTTCCTGATGTGTGTTTTCATGTGCCAGTCGTATTAATGCTGTTCTTGCTCCTGTAGAGCTGGTGGAGTATTTCAGGGCGCAGATGAGGGAAGACCCGGACATGGCCTCCGCTGTGGCCGCTATCCGAACACTGCTGGAGTTCCTCAAAAGAGACAAAGGTGTGTTTTTAAGTCTATGTACTGATGTGCTATAGATGTAAATAAAAAAGCGAAATGCCCCTTTTTGTCAAATAATGTTTTGTAGGATCATAAATGTGGACAGAGGCTGAAGAACTTAGACTTTGGGCAGGATGTCAAACACTTTAACTTCCTCCTCTTGTTGTCTGGACTGCAGGTGAGACCATCCAGGGCCTAAGAGAGAGCCTGAAGTGGGCCACAGACTGCCTGACCGGAGTGGGCTCCTCTGTGGCCGTCTCCTCCGGAGGGGAGCTCTTCCTGCGCTTCATCACCCTCACATCGCTGGAGCACCAGGTGAGTGAGGCTGGTGCTCAGAGACCTTACTGGTCCTCAGATGACCTGCATACCAAGGAACTATTAAAACAAACTACAGTTGAACAAGAAAACGGCACTGTTGGTATCAATACATACAGTTTGGTTTGTTTGGGTGCAACAGTCTGGCTTTTGGGAGGTCCTGTGTGCTTGGTAGGACCTTGACAGGTGTCTTAACATGTAACAACTACCTGTGTTTGTCTGTCAGGACCTGTCTCGCTGTAAGAAGGTGATGGAGGAGAGAGGGGAGCTGTTTCTGGAGAAGATCTGCATGTCCAGGGCCAAAGTGGCCAAACTCTGTCACACCTTCATCAAAGACGGCGCTGTGAGTACACGTCCTCGTCTCCTTTGTGTCTCTTAGCATGCAGTCCGCTCAGGGACTTATTTCCCCTCCACCCTCAGAAAATCCTGACTCACTCGTACTCCAGAGTCGTCCTCAGGGTTCTGGAAAAAGCTGCAGCAGAGAAGAAGCGCTTCTCTGTGTACGTGACTGAATCGCAGCCCGACGCCACGGGGTGAGTGAACAGCGCCACAGTTCATCTGCTTTTATTCTGAAGGGACGCATTCATTCGGTCTCCTCCTTTTTTTTTTTTGTTCAGTCGACAGATGGCGGAGGCTCTGAGGAAACTGAATGTCCCAGTGACGGTGGTCCTGGATGCAGCTGTGGGGTAGATACAAATCAAACCTTCATTTATAAACACACAGTCTGACCTCACATGTTGTAAGTCGGTGCTTTTGTGTCGCTTGTCACAGGTACGTGCTGGAGAAGGTGGATCTGGTGATTGTTGGTGCAGAGGGAGTCGTGGAGAGCGGAGGGATCATCAATAAGGTTTGTTCCAGGCTGCTCGGAGGCGCTTTAGTCAAAACTTTTAAAGTGATTCTTTTGGTGACGACAGTGTGTTAAAGGTAGGGTAGGGGATTCTGAAAACTCAGTGAGAGTCAGCCAGATTTCCAAAGTAAACACACGGCCCTTTCTCTCCGAGCTCACCCTGAAGCCACGCCTCCCAATCACATGGACGCATCACCTGAAGACGAGCTGCGGTCTGTGACTTCGGCCATCATGCACGTACCTCTGGTGCACAGAGCAGGAAGAGAGTGACAACCAGCCAATACTCCGCGCAGGGTCCACCCGGAGGATTGGCTGATGTTTTTAGTGTTTTATAGCTTCCACAGATGATTCATATTCTTCGTTTTAATGTGAAACTGCCGAACTAATCGGTTGCTATCGGATTGTAAAGAGAAGTTACACTAATTTAACAAAAAGTGCATCAGGATGAAATCTTCTACCCGACCTTTAATCAGTCTGTGTGTGTTTTAGAAGTCATTGTTCATCAGCACTTTTCTGGTTTCCTTCTTCCAGATCGGCACCTATCAGATGGCCGTGTGCTCCAAAGCTCACAACAAGCCGTTCTACGTCGTGGCAGAAAGTTTTAAATTTGTGCGCCTGTATCCGCTCAACCAGCAGGACGTCCCGGACAAATTTAAGGTACCACTTCAGTTTTCTCTCATTTTATTATAAAAAGGTCTCTTTTACAGATCTGATCCTCACTCCTCACAGTACAGAGCAGACACCCTGAAGACCGCACAGAACCTGTCGGACGAGCATCCCATGATCGACTACACCCCTCCCTCCCTCATCACCCTCCTCTTCACCGACCTGGGCGTCCTCACGCCGTCCGCTGTCAGCGACGAACTCATCAAACTTTATTTATAAGCTCAAAGAACTGAAATAAATCATGGGAGCTCTTCATCTGTTTTGTGTTTGGACTTTGTTCCGCTGGTCGTTACACCCTCCTCAAAGTCCTCCACGCTGATTTTGCCCTTCTTCAGTTTCTTCAGGAGGCGAGTGTCGTTTAAAAGATCCGTCGTGTCTTCATCCTCCACGTCAGAGCCCTGCAGGCAAATAAACGATGAGTCAGTAACACTTTGCATCCATTAAAAAGACACGTCTGACAGTCACTGACCTCGTTGTGCTTCCTCTTGGCCGCCACCTTCTTCCTGCGCTCCTTCTTGCTCTTCTGTTTGGACCAGGCCTTGTTCTTCACAAAGCTCCTTCTAGGCAGAGACGCCTTCTCCTTTAGCTCCGCCAACATCTTCTGCCTCTGCTTCTCTCGGTTCTTGTCCTTGTAACGTATGGTGTCTGTGTCCACCGTGGTCCGAACAAAGTCTGGAAACGTTTTCCCCCTCAGCTCAGGCATCCTCGGCAGGCGAAGCAGTGCGAAGCCACGCGCCAAAGTGGCGAAATCTAGATCTATGACGGAGGAAATGTGTCTCACAAAAAAATGTCTTTAAGGGACAGGACTGTCTCAAAAAACGTTTGTCTCTCACCTTTGATTCTGAAGATGAGGCTGCACTCGTGTTTGGCGTAGGCCTGGACGTATGAGACGAAGGCCCTCATGCCTCTGTCAAACATGGCGCGGTCCTCCAGAGACATGGCCTTCACTTTGGGAAGCACGTCCACAACGTCCTTTACTGGAGACATCTTCTGCAGCGGACACTGTGAGTCAACAGGAAACAAGATTCATTCACACATGGTGGATTCTGCCGATCATTTCTGGAAACTTTCTTTCTTATTTCCTGAAAAATGAGAAAGAATATTTCCCAAACAACGTGGACAGTCGTGGCCTTTTGATAAAAGCATGCAATCAGAAGTAAGACCCTTGAACAGCATGCGATGTTGGTTTGTTGTCACACAACACAATAAATGAGGGAACAACATGCCTGCAGGTGTTTTTATAACTTAACATGTGCTTCGTGTTAAAATAACTAAACCTCATCCAACCCTCCCTGACTTTTATTTTGAAGGGCTACTGAGCTCAGTGATTTGAGATGAAAACAAGCAACAGGGTCGCATGTCAAACGTTTGACCTCTGAACTCACCTTCTGGTTGATGGACAGGAAGTTGACATACGTTTCCTCCATCGGCAGCAGGAAGACAAGGGCGTTGCCATGGTTACCGATACGAGCCGTTCGCCCACATCGATGCACAAAGGCGCTGAGATGACATTTGAGGAAATAAAAACAAATTGAACTCGTTTCCTCCGCCACAGAAAGTAGTCCCCCCCCCCCTCCCCAAAAGCAGACGCACTGCGACCTCACCTGGCACTGCTCGGCGGATCGTACTGCAGCACCCAGTTAACGTCGGGGATATCGATGCCTCTGGCCATGACGTCTGTGCACACCAAGATCCCGCTGCAGCACAACACACACCATGATTAAAAATAACCCACCTCCATCACACACACACACACACACACTCCTCGAACCTTTTCAGCGCCCTGAAGTCGGCGAAGATGCTGTTGCGTTTGTTCTTCATCTTTCCGTGGATGCAGTGGACGGTCACCTTCTTGACGAGCGTCTCCAGAGCTCTGCCGTAGTACTCCACACAGGCGCAGGTGCTGCCGGCAGCAACGCGTCACGTCAGTCAGCGACCACAGACAAGACTTTCTCAGTGAGAAGCAACACGGGTTTACAGACCTGAAGAAGACCAGGAGCTTCTCGTGCTTGTGCTGCCGCAGAAACGCCACCAGGTTGTTGAACTTGTCCTCCGCTCTGCAAATCTGCAACACGAGAGCATCTGCGCCGTTACTTCACCGCCATTTTTCTGCAGACTGATGTGAAGTCACACTCACTGTGTAGTAGTTCGAGAGCCTGGAGGGCGTCTTCTGTGCGGCGGCGGCGGCAGCGAGGCCTTTCTCTTTGACGGTGATCCGTACGGGGTTTCTGAGGCCGGCCCTCACCAGCTTCTCCAGCTCCTGAGTCTGAGTGGCTGAGAACAAACCTGTGCGCCTCTGCTTCGGGAGGAACCCCAGGATGGTGTTCAGACTGCAGACACACACAGACCATGAGACCACTGGAGATATCCCAGCTGACTCTGCTCCTCCTCCTCCTCCTCCTCCTCCTCCTCACCTGGCCTCGAAGCCCATGTCGAGCAGTCTGTCAGCTTCATCCAGAACCAGAACATCCAGACTCTTGACTGAGCTGGCCAGGTCCAAACCGTCCGACTTCCTCCTGAACATGTCCTCCAGGCGGCCCGGCGTCGCTATCACAATGTTCCCCCTGCAACACCAGAAACACACTTGTTCTGTTTTCGTGTGTGAAAATAAAGAGTTTGACCTCGAACACTGAACCTAAAACCAGCTCCTACCCCTGATCCTTGAACTTCTCCACATCCTCTATGGGGTTACTGCCACCGATCAGTAAAATCTGCCTGTGGAAGGAAGGTGTGAGAGGAACAGCTTGTCACCCAGGAGAACTCTGGACCCGGGTCTGAGTTCATTCTGCACTTATACTCACGTGAACTGTGGGAACTTCTGTATGAACTGCTGCACGACTTCACTGATCTGAAGGGCCAGTTCTCTGGTGGGTGTGACGATCAAGGCGCCGACCTGCAGACAGACAGAAAACATCATGAAGGAAGAGTTTCCCTGTCTGCTCAACGACGGACGCCTCGTCATCCTCACCTGCATCTTCTTCAGCTTCTCCTCTCTCTTCAGGAGCAGCTCTATGACAGGAATCACAAACGCTAACGTCTTCCCGCTCCCGGTCACCTGGAACGAGGCGACACAGTGACATCACTGAATTCACTTGTCTGAGTATATAGCACAAAGATAATAACAGTCTGTGTTTGTTTTCTGAGGCATCTTATGGCGAAAACAGACACTTTCAGACATTTGTCCCTCCCCAGCCTCCATATGTGAACTCACCGCCTCAGCAGCCACGTCCTTGTTGCTCATGAACAGCGGGATACACGCAGACTGGAAGCAGAACAGAAGTCAGTCAGATCGTGTGTTTACATGCGGGCCGCTGCTGTTAAAGGGTTAACGTGTTTACCTGTACAGGTGTCATGTGCCTGAAGTTCAGTTCCGCGAGCGTCTGTAGAATGTTCTCGTGGAGTTGGACCGGTAAAGTGTCCCACGTCCCGTCTGTCGTGTTTTCCATGCTGGAAACATTCAAGTGTCCAACACACGCCCTGCTGCTGCTGCTGCTGCTGCTGCTACACGCTGCTTCCCCGTCCGTGTGTGTCGATGTTTACTCGCCGGGTAGGAACAGAAGTGCTGCCACGCATTCGTTCCGCACGTCGTGTTACGCTCTCATACAGCAAGTAAGTTAGGATTTCTGTTTGATTTTATTTAAATAAAATATTATCAACATGAAAATACAAAAAAAAACTAAATTAACAACTTTACCGTGTATTTATTAAATAATTAGATTATTATTATTAATGCATACAGCTGTATTATAACGTTTCAACTGATTTAAAATGCTATACACATTATTGATTTTTAAAAAATAAAAATGTCATTTATGTATGTTTTAAAAAAAACTGAAAAGCATTCAGAATCTTAATCCTGCACCTCCAGGAGCAGTTAGCATCTACAGGCTTTACACAGCCAGCTCTATAAACGGCAACATGAAATTAGATCTAAATTAACTGTAATTTTCCTCTCAGGCTCTTTCAGATTGTGGTGGTTAGACTTCCACCTTTAGCTCTTCCCATAAATTCTCTGCAGCTTCGAGTTCTGAACACACACCTGAGGCGCTCCGTCTCAGAGCCCTCCAGGATTTTTATGGTGACCTCACTTTGTAGAGCCACAAACAAGCGTGTGAAACTGTAACAAATGTAATTCAGCAGTCAAAGTGCAGACTGTGCCCATTATGCTTTGTTCTGTGGCACAGTCGTCTTATTTCTCGCCGTCACATCAAACCATCCACTCCCACCTTCCCTGCTGTCCAAAAACCAAAGCTGTTACACCGGAATAAGCACAGAAAGCCACCACACCTCACACACCTGCTGCGTGTTTATGACTTCCTGCCACCTGTTGATTAAGACGTCCAAATAATTGTACAGAATATTGGCTTTATTATGAAACCTGGGGCATTTTCCACAGACAACCATTCTACATTTGTACAGATCTATTCAGCAGATTTTGTTGTTGTAATCACAAAAAGAGGAGAGACTGTGTACAGAGCAGGGAACCTGCCTGAGCTCACCAAAGATTGTTTTTAATACAAAACTGGAGCGAATCTGGTGGCGTGCAGAGTGTGTGTGGCGGTCTTGGACGTACATTTCTTTTATTTTTTGGGGGGGGGGGATGTTCCTTTGCATCCAAACAGCTGCACATCACCAGATACACTCCAGTAAAAAAAAAACTGTTCAAAATTGTATAATTTAAAATCCCCCGACCCAAACAAACATAACTAAAGTAGAAGCAACTAAAGCACACAGCAGTCATTAGGTGTCAGAACCCCCCCACCCTCCCCACCAGCGTCAATCACATGTAACATGGAGTTATACCCCAAACAGTTCCGTTAAGCTCCAACCCCGCCTCGGCCGTTTTAAAATTACATCAAACACGTGGGCTCTTTTTCACAGGAACCACTTCATGTGGAGTGGGCCTGGAAAATCCGTCCACTGAAGCCCTCCCTGCCCGCCCGCCCGCCCGCCCGCCCGCTCTGTGGCATGAATCGCTATGAATCGACAGACAGTGCTAGAAGCTGTACAGTTTCCCTTAAAAAGACCAGCTGCAGTGTAAACCCTTCAGATTGTTAGACATCGGGAGTGCAATTTGTTGTTTGAGAGGCAGACATCAGCCGTCACAGCTCGTAAACTGATGCATCATTTTCATTCAAATCTTAATGAGGACGTCGTTCTCCTACACATGCCGTTCCTAGTCTTCACCAGACCGCAGAGTCGCTTGCGTGGGCAGAACTGTACTGGCAAATAATTAACTCTAAATCATCGAACAAAGAGGAAAAACTAATGAAAACTATCCCAGAATATTTTGGCCGTTTGTTACAAACATACATCACATTTATAAAGAAGGAACCAAACAGGTAACAGGAGAACAAAACATCTGAGATCCAATCACAAGAAGGCTTTACTCAAACTGCCAGTCTCATGTCCAGAGTGTGAATAACTGTCTTGGTGTTGGAGGAAACAGTGGAGGACACGCAGGGATCATTTCATGGCACTACACCACTCGCCGTACTTCGAAAAATCTCTTCAGGTAGTAAATCTGTCCGAGCGTCATCGCCACCAGGACCAGAGCTTCGAAGAACGACCACAGGACCACTCTGCTGTTTGTGTTGTCATTGACTAGGAGGAGGAGGAGGCGGCGGTTAGAGAAGATGCAGGATTAAAACGACACTCTGGCTCCTCGAACATGCACTTACTCGCTCTGTGTATCCTCTCTCGGACCTCCATGTACTCCTGCTCGTGCTTTACGGCTGTCATAGCAACCGCCAGCTCGTTGATCATCTCCTCCAGCTTGTTTTGATGAGCTGAAACAGGCGAATGGGAACTCATGAGAGGGAAGGTTTTCGGACACTGTGTGAAACATGCACTCAGTTTATGCACATGCACAACGTTTCCACAACCGTGGTGCCTCTGTAACGTTTCACACACGTCGTCACTGTGCAAACACAAACACCACAGCTTCTCCTACTTGATATTAGTTTGTGCTAAAGAAACAACACCGGTTAGAGAAAACTCTGCAGTGCATCGCAAACTCAAAACTCATTTCCTGCCCTGTGCCCTACCATCCCAGCTGTCACCACCTACAAAGAGGAAAGAAGCCCCCCCAACATCAAGTCAAAAAAAGGAGGAAATGAAGACAAGTACTCAAGCTGAGCATGTGTTTCTGTCATGAACACACACGTGTACCTTCCGTCTCCATATCTTGGCCTTTAGGCGCCTCTCCGATGTCGATGGTGAACATCACGATCTTGGGTGTCATGGTTGACATCTTGTTACTGAAGCAGAACTTGTAGGTTCCATCCATGTGCGCCGCCACTGAGTATTTCCCACTGGACTCTCTGTCACCTTTGTAAATCTGCTTTCCATCAGGCCCTGTTATCTGGAGAAGGTAAATACAGTCAGAGTTAATAACAGTGACGTGAAGGGGCTGACGCGAAACATATGGCAGCAGCCAGGTGACACAAAAACATTATTTATTGGACATTATCACAGAACAACACGTCTGCAGATAAGAAGTCTAAGTCTAAATAAAACCTGCGCTGCATTAAATATATAAATACCTTATTGGCTAAACAGTTAGCAGCTTAAGCACAATGCTAACGCTACACTTCCTGGATCACTGTGAAGAATTAAAAATATTTAGCCAAATGCAAAGTACTAGAAATCAACAAATAATGTTATAGTAATAGTTTAGTCTAAAGATTAAAAATCAATCAGTCCTGACAGCCAGGTGAGGCCAATAAACCCGGACGAACCGGTTCCATCTGACGTTACGTAGAGCAGCGGCAGCAGCTAGCATGTAGCATGTAGCATTAGCACAGGCCTTCTGTGTCCGCATCACTGCTATTTGCTATAAAACCACAGATTTCCCCGCGTTTAGCGGCCGTTTCGCCGTCTGTGCGACCTCTCACCTCCACGTCGATGTCCAGAAAGCCCCCTTCCGCCACCTCGAACATGAGGCTCATCTTAGTGCCGGAGTTGACCCGCTCGTAAAAGCATTCCTCGGCATGGGCGTCTATGCTAACAAAGTAGCCGGACGCAGTGGCAGACAGGACGGCCAGCAAGACGACCAGCTCCGACACGGTGAACATGTTCAAAGGTGGTGCGGGGAAGGTAACGGCAAGTCTGCAAATATACCCGGTCTGTGTCCGCGGAGAGTCCTACAGGATGTCGGTTCGTATGAGTGGACAGTAGCAGGAGAGGAGCCGCTCCAGGCTCGGCTGTGTACTGCTGCTGTCTGACTGCCACGTACGGGCTTATTGGACAGCGAGCAGCGAGGGCCAAACTTCAGAGAACGCAAAGGCTGTCAACCCTGCTGAGGAGCAAATACTTCACTTTTTAACTGTTTGGATTTTTTTTTGCATAATATAGTGAATTTCTTTGCTGTAGATAATCATTAATTGATCAATCTATACGATTAGTGATTGATAGAAAACTTATAAGATACTCATCAGCTGCTGCCCTTGTTGTTTTCAGCAAAACAGCTAAAAACATACCAAAAAAAAAATCACCAACATGTGGGTGACACATTTATGCATCAGCATCAGGATAAAATACACAATCATGATCAATAAACTAACGAATAAATCAATAAATCAATCAATAATATTCTGATGTAGGTGTGTTGCACTACCTTTACTCAATAAATCAATAGATGACATTTGCACAGATAATACTCAAGAAATATTATGTGTAATTTTATTGATTTTTATTTATTTAAATGTGGCCACAGAAAGAAAAAAATAGCATTTTTAAAAAGTTATGATGAATAAAAAAAAACAATAAGAAAGCACCTACAGCTGTTTAAATAGGGAAAACACAAGTTCAATATGCAAAATAATTTTGTACAAATATTTTTCTGACCAGCTGTAGTGTTTATTATTATTTTTGGGCCTCCTTTTCTCTTCTCTGTGTCTTTGACGCGCTCCGCAGGTCTTCCGCGCCGCTTCTGCCGCTTCTGCCGCTGTATCGTAAATGTTGTCCTGAACGCGCATGCGCGCGGGGGAAAGTAAATGGGTTTCTTCGGTTTACGTCACGCGTCTTCCCGGACGCTTCGCGCTCCGTGTCTTTTTAACAGGGAGGTGGAGCGGCGGTGGAAAAACGGGCAGCCCGGGTGAGGGAAATGCGCGCACCCTCTGTTTTTGTCGCATGTTTGGTGACGTCCAACAGTCGACTCGCTGTGAAGTCTCCGGGGCCGCGGCCTAGAGACTCTTGTGTTTTTTTTTTCTAACGAACGCTATTAAAATTTTGCTGTCGATGCCTAACTAAGACTTCGGTGCCCGTTTTTAACCGGGTGTGAACCGATGAAGCACTTTATTCTTTGATTTTGACGGTAACGGTCGGACACGTTTGCCAGCTAGTTGAAGCTACACTGCTCGCTGCCAGCGAGGAAGTGAGGAACGAAAAAAATGACATCTCGGAGGTAAAGAGGGGAGGTGGTGTCTGGAAAACAATGTCTGCTGATAATGTTAGCCGAGCTAGCTAACTTTAACTCAGCTCGGTGTGTCGGTTAACCAGCTCTGAGTGTACAGACGTTTCTGGAAACACAGCGACATTAGAGCACCGACTAGCTTAGCAGCCCTTAATTTAGCGATCCACCGGCAACTTAATAAGAGGCTGAAGACGTTGATGAAACAACACTGCTAACAAACCCACAAGTTGTCATTCAGCTGGTGTTTATTCAGTTTAGTTAGCTGCATGCAAAGTTTAAGCTAGCTGTCCTCAGTCTGCTAACATAAGTAGGTTTGTTATGCTATGAGCTGCTGCCTGAGCCTGAAGCTAGTTTTCTTTACACTGAGTCACAGATTGGAGGAAAAAAAAAACAGCCATTTTTATTCAGGCTTGATCTGAAGCAGAAAATGCGCCTTTAAATTGGATAAAGAAAGATTTCACACTGCAGCTGTAAAACAAGTCAAATCAGAGGGTAGAGTGCTAATGAGGTAGCCTTTGTGAAGATGATGGATTAGGAGGAAGATTGCTAATATTCTCAAAGAGAGGATGAAGATGAAGACCTTCTTCAACCTCAACCGAGATTGGTTACAAATAGAGGAAGTGGCGAAAGAAAGATATGACTTTGAATCCATTAAAGATGTCTTATCTGCCACTATCTACATCAGGAACAGAGGCTGAAGCTAATCGTTGCTTTCCTTCTTCTCTCAGGTGGTTTCATCCTAACATCACAGGTGTGGAGGCTGAAAACCTCCTGCTGACTCGTGGAGTGGATGGAAGCTTTTTAGCCAGGCCCAGTAAAAGTAACCCAGGAGACTTCACCCTCTCAGTACGGTAAGAGACTGTGCACAAGAAGAATGGCTCAGAATGGCTGCAGTAACGAGTAATGTTATTATAAGCAGACAGGGGTCAGTGGCGATGTAAATAACAATCCATCTCCAGTCTGTGGCGTCGACGGAGGATTATTATCGTGGCTTTATCAGCCTCTGCTTTCATCTAGTCGGTTTCCAGGAGCAGCAGGCAGGTGTTCTGAGGAAAAAGAATCGCTCCTGAACCTCGCCGCGCACCACCTGCACAGCCCTAAGCTAACACAAAGACAAAGTTAGCGAGTAGCTGGTCAACATTCAGCAGCTTAAGAGCCAGATGGTTCACTCAGGAGCCAACGCAGAGCTGAAAGGAGAGTAAATATTAGACTTTAATTTATCAGGTGGACACAAACATGATTCCAAATGAATGGTAATGTTCTCTGTGACTGCTGCCTGTGTGAATAGGACAAGGATTTGATGGAGGATTCAGAGAAACCGAAGGAGAACCTTGTACTAATAAGAAAACGTTGGTGGTTTTTATCTGCCAGCCTGTCATGTGATGCATTTTTTTAAGCTGAAGTGTCGTTAACTTGGTTTAGCTGATGCAGCCGGAGTTATTTCTGTAACAGCCTCATATTTGAGCTGTACAGTCTGTCATCTTGCACCATATTTACTTCCTATGGAAACAAAACAAAGTCACACAGCTCTGGTGGAAACAGACATTTCCACAGGGAGAAACCAGCACGTCTGTCTGTCTCTCTCTGACGACGGTTAAACACGGCGCTGAGCTTCAGATCTGCCACAACTTCTCCTTTTTCTGTTCTCTGAGTTAGCGGTGGTCATCTGCAGTGACTCTACAGTTCGTGCTGTCTGCTGCCGTCGTCTCTTTGTCTTTTTCTTTCACCACATGCAGATAAAACAGACGGTCCTCCTGCTGGTAGTTGTGTGTGTGACGCTGTGTTAAACTATTTTTTACTTTGTTTAATACATGCACTCCACATTCGGGGGGGCTGCAACAAAAGGGTTGTTTACATTTTCCATTCCTTTAGATTGATGTAATGTGTCATAGAAGTGTCATGTGTTCTCAATCCAGTGATGGAGATTTAATTATCTGGTAATCCACTTTTTATTTCCCTGGTTAGTCAGGTGATTATTTTACCTTTTAAAAAATGTTTTGTTGTTTTTTTTAATACCTCTTCTCCCAGTTTAGGACCGACTACAGCAATACTTGGACCTCAAAGACACGAAGAAAGGCTGTTTATTGTTTTAATTCAGATTTAATGAGGGCTGCAACAAACAACTATTTTGATAATCGAATACTCGCAGATTATTTGAGTAATCGGATCAAATGTCATAGTTTTCCCATAAATACGGCTGCAGCTAATAACTACTTCAATAGTGGACGCCTACTTCGGACTGCTGCTTTGTCGTCGCTTCGATCCATGCCCAGAGCCGTGTGTGTGAGTGTGTGTGTCGCACCGACCAACAAGCAGCTCACCCGGGTTTCGAACCCAGGGCCTCATGCACCCAAAACACCGATCGTCCTGCTACACCACGAGCCAGAGAATCATTCTCGACGACGTCACTAACGAGGCGTCGAATACTAAATGAGTTGTCGATGCATTTTGCCCTCGAATATTACTCGAGTGCTCAAATAATGGTTGCAGCCCCAGATTTATATGCTGATAAAGGGCGACTCTTCTAGAAGAAACACAGCCTTCCTGTGGGGTTCTGTTTTTGATGATGATGATTTTTTTCCTCTAAACCAACGTGTTTGTCTTTCTGCAGGCGAAATGGAGCGGTCACCCACATCAAGATCCAGAACACAGGAGACTACTACGACCTTTACGGCGGGGAGAAGTTTGCCACTCTGGCGGAGCTGGTGCAGTATTACATGGAGCATCACGGGCAACTGAAAGAGAAAAACGGAGACGTCATCGAGCTCAAGTATCCACTCAACTGTGCGGACCCCACCTCAGAGAGGTGACAGCTGACGGACATGATGTGTTTCAGAGCTGGAATGTGGGCGTGAGGCATTGAGAGTCAGCCACATGTAATCAAGAGAAAAGATTCTGTAGATTGTGCTTTTAACTTGTACTAAAAGAAGAAAAATCTGATGATGTGGAGGTTTTAGACACTGTTGAAAATCTGTTCTCATCCACACGGATGGAGGCTTAAAGGACAGATGGTTCAGGATTTAAGTTCTTTTACCCTTAAAGGAGGGAAATGGATCATCAGTGGATTCTGTTGTCTGCTTTTCTCAGATGGTTCCACGGTCACCTGTCGGGCAGAGAGGCCGAGAAGCTGCTGACGGAGAAAGGCAAGAACGGCAGCTTTCTGGTGAGAGAGAGCCAGAGCCACCCGGGGGATTTCGTTCTGTCTGTTCGTACCGGAGACGACAAGACGGACAGCAGCGACAGCAAACCTAAAGTTACTCACGTCATGATCCGCTGCCAGGTAAACGCTCCTCCACCTGTCTGCACTGCTCTCTCCTGTGAGGGATGTCTGATGTTCATCCTGTCTTCTCCATCCTCAGCACGACCTGAAGTACGACGTCGGTGGAGGGGAGAAGTTCGACTCCCTCACAGACTTGGTAGAGCACTACAAAAAGAACCCCATGGTGGAAACTCTGGGCACTGTGCTTCAGCTCAAACAGGTCCGTCCTCTCTCTTGTTTTTTTTTTTCCCCACAAACATTGCACAGCATTCACAGCAGTTTGCTGAGGCGGCTTCTCTCCTCTGCAGCCCCTCAACACCACTCGCATCAACGCAGCGGAGATCGAGAGTCGAGTTCGGGAGCTGAGCAAACTGGCAGAGGCCACGGATAAGGTCAAGCAGGGCTTCTGGGAGGAGTTTGAGGTGAGAGAGTGTTTTGTCCCGATTAAATAAAGCACATTAAAGGCGATTCAGATAAACCAGGTGAAAATGAACATTTCATTCTTTTTCCTTTCCTCCATCAGACCTTACAGCAACAAGAGTGCAAGCTTCTGTACAGCCGTAAAGAGGGCCAGAGACCAGAGAACAAGAACAAGAACAGATACAAGAACATCCTGCCTTGTGAGGACCCCTAAACCCTTTCACAAAAAAAAAGCCTCTGGGTGTAATGGCTCCTTACAGTCCACACTGTTTTCTGTTTGCAGTTGACCACACACGGGTGGTGCTGAACGATGGGGACCCGAATGAGCCCGGCTCTGACTACATCAACGCCAATATCATCATGGTAAGATCCGCCGCCATGACAAACTCACTTCAACATGTTCGGGGAACACACACATGCAGCTGACCTGTTTGTGTGTGTGCGTGTGTGCAGCCGGAGTACTCGAGGCTTAACAGCGGCAAGGTGAAGAAGTGCTACATCGCCACTCAGGGCTGCCTGCAGAACACCATCAGTGACTTCTGGAGGATGGTTTTTCAGGAGAACTCTCGAGTCATTGTCATGACCACCAAAGAGGTGGAGAGAGGGAAGGTGAGCACCCGGCTGTTAAAGTCTACCTAAAAAAAAATGTGTTGTATTCTGATCGTGTGCTGTTCTGCAGGCAATCGCAACAAAAGCTGAGCAGCTAATTCAACTTTAAACGTAAAATAATAAAATATATTTGACTTTAAATGCACGTAATTATCATAGTCTGTCTTATATAAGGAGAAAATGGCTACAGGAAGTTATGCTAATATTACAGCCTTACAAAGACTGTGTATATGTATGTGCCCAGTAATATATATTTTTAGGACTTAAATCAAGCTAACTTATATAAAATGTAAGCATTACACCTTTTCCCATCTGGTATAAAAATAGTTTTTATACCTTGTGCTTCTGACCTGGTTCTCTGAGTTT
Source organism: Parambassis ranga (assembly GCF_900634625.1). NCBI lineage: Eukaryota > Metazoa > Chordata > Actinopteri > Ambassidae > Parambassis > Parambassis ranga. Next base: position 15,738,359 of record NC_041032.1, read on the forward strand.
ACTGGCGCCCTCTTGTGGCTAAACAAAGTAAAGCAGAGCGATGTTGCATCCACTCTCTTCCACTAGACTTTTGTGTCCATGAAATCTGATTCTATGTTTTTGTGTGTGAGCAGAGTAAATGTGTGAAGTACTGGCCCGACATGTCGGCCCTGAAAGAGTACGGCGCCATGCGTGTTCGCAACGTCAGAGAGACGTCTGCGCACGACTACATCTTAAGAGAACTCAAACTATCCAAAGTGGGACAGGTAAGTCATGTTAGCCATAATGTGCGTGACAAACAAAAATGACGTTCCTCTGCTACTTATTAACTACATCTGAAATGTGTTTATACAGGGGAACACAGAGCGCACAGTTTGGCAGTACCACTTCAGGGCCTGGCCGGACCACGGCGTCCCCACCGACCCCGGCGGCGTCCTTGACTTCCTGGAGGAAGTCAACCTGAAGCAGGAGAGCATACTGGACGCTGGGCCGATAGCGGTACACTGCAGGTACGCACTGAACACTGATGCTGACTGGGCGCTAACAGAGGAGCCATGCTAACTCACAGACTGTCTGTGGTGTGCTTCAGTGCAGGGATCGGCCGGACAGGAACCTTCATAGTGATCGACATCCTCATAGATGTGATCAGAGAAAAAGGTGAGCGGATGAATCTTAAAGTTCTTCGGTTCAGTCATGACCGATTTATTTATCTTTTTTTTTTTTTCCTGCTGCAGGGGTGGATTGTGACATCGACGTGCCAAAGACCATCCAGATGGTTCGCTCCCAGCGCTCGGGGATGGTGCAGACCGAGGCGCAGTACAGATTCATCTACATGGCCGTGCAGCACTACATAGAAACACTGCAGAGGCGCATCGAGGAGGAGCAGGTCTGCAGCAGGCTCACGTCCTCACTTTGCTTTCTACCGCTCCTCGTCTCTGACTGCTGTCTTCTTCTTCTTTCTCCTCTGCAGAAAAGTAAGATTAAAGGGCGCGAGTACACCAACATTAAGTACTCTTTGTCTGACCTGACTGGAGGAGAGCAGAGCCCCCTGCCTCCTTGCACTCCTATTCCCACTCCCACCTGCACAGAGTGAGTGTTTCACTGTGATTAGAATTAGTGATGTGCACCTGGTTCAGACGTTTCTAACTAAAGTGTGTGTGTGTGTCTGTGTGTGTGTGTGCTCAGGATGAGGGAGGACAGCTCCAGAGTGTATGAGAACGTGGGCCTGATGCAGCAGCAGAAGAGCTTCAGATGAGACTCACCTTTGACCCCACCGCTCTGTCAGCTCCAGGTAATACGACCAGAGTGTCACAATTAGAGTAGAGTGTGAAGTCCGACATCAGACTGAGACTCAGGGACACTTTAGATGATCTATGAACAGCCTGCGCCTCTGAATGTTCAGACAGACGTCATTGCTTTATGAGCAGGTCTGTACGAGGACGCTGGTGAAGAACAAAGGGTTAAAAATACCTGAAGTGTGACATCAGGTTGCAGCTGTTTGTGTTGCTAACATAATAGGATGATTTTAAAAAGTCTATGTTGTGTTTTGCGCCCTAATCAGAGTAAAAACCTCCTCCTCTGCACATGTTTCATCTTGAAAGCCTTATTTTCATAGAACCACATAGAAAACAAAACAGATTTATGTGTTAAAAATATTCATGTACAGCAGGAAGGACTGAGGATAAGACGCATGTCTCTCTGCACTCACCGTTCTCCTCAGGTCCTAACTCCTCCTCCTCCATCTTTGTCCCCTTCCAGGATCTCAATACCTGACAGTTTTTTCGCCAGCCACACCTTGACGCCTGAGACTTGACCGTAATCACATGGGAAAGAACACACACACACACACACATGAAAACTTGAGACGTCGGGGTCGTCCTCCTCTTCCCGTCTCTCATCATCTACATGAACATTTTCCCTCGAGTCGAATTTAAACCACTGTGATTGTCAGAAGAGCCTTTGAGAAGCCTAAAGTCCCGCACTAAACACACACTCACACGGTTTGTTAATCTCGACCTAGCTAACCTTCGCTCATCTCTCGGTTTTCTTTTTATGTTATTAACCAAAGGAAAGTGATGTAGATTGTTTGTAGTTTCCAGAAAAGGGCCTGTGCCAAACTGCAGCCTGTTAGTTAGTGAGAGCACATCTGTGGGTAAAATCAGAACCTTTCCAGCGATTCTTCACCTCAAAGACAAATTCAGGCCGCCGGGAGTGTCGACTAACCTTTTATTTGGGGACGGGAGGGGTTTAATATGCGTTGACTGGGATACACGGTGTCTGTTAGCCTAACCATTCCTGAGCTCAAAGCCGAATGTCCTTAATGCTGCACTTTTATTTAGCAGCTTAACCGTTTCAGTCAAGCCTTGATTCATCATCTGAGTGATTGATCTAAAGGGGGGGGGGTCATAGATGAAGCATTAAGATTTCAGGGGAGTCTGTCGTGTATCTCGGTCGCAGGCATCGCCACAGACGCACGGCTGCCAAACAAACTTTGTTTTTTAAGTTGTTTTTTTTTTAAAGTGCATATTACTTTTTTCATTCTTCTTTGTTCTTTTTAAAGACAGATGCCTTTTGTGTACCATTGCCTATTTTGAGCACCACATGTACTTAAGTTTAAGAGTCACTGTTGAAGAAGCAATCGCTCGTCTCAGCTTCTGGGCGTGTAGATTAGTTGTTGTTGTGGATTCAGTAGTTTAAACACACACACACACTCTCCTTCACACTCAAGCACACACACACACACACACACACACACACACACACACACATATAAGTATTTTCTGAACTTTGTGTTAGCATTAAAGGGACAGTTTGACACTCTGGGAGTCACTACCATGTCTGTGAGCTACATGCAAACACACAGCCAGCTGCTGATTAGCTTAGCGTAGCGGTTAGCCTTGTCCTGCGTAAAGTTAAACATGAGATGAGAAACGATGCAGCTGCTGCACAGCTGATTGTCTTTAAGTTGGAAGCTGATTGGATGAGCCATCTCTCAGGTCACCCTCTCAGCCAATCACATAAAAGAGGAAACACGACGAGCTGCAGAGGATCTTTAAAAGCCAGCGAGCATGTCTGTAGATGGATTTTGCTCTTTTTAAAAGGAAAATGTGCATAAAACTTGGGGCAGTTGTTCTTGCTAGCAGAGGTTTGCACTTCCAGGCTGTACCCGGGCGCCATGGTGCCTGAAGCCATGCTACAATAAGGGTTAGCTAGGCTTGCTAACAGTTGCTAATGAGCACTACACACAGAGTCGAGGCGAAGCAGATGGAGGCTTCAGTAGTTTTGCAGATGTTCGGATAAATATGTTGGCGTCACGAAGGCGCTAGATGTTAATTGAAAGGGTCATCACAGTGACTACAGTTTATCCTCAGGGGAGCATGAACATCTGTACCAGAGTTCACAGCAGTCCAACCGAGTGGTGTAAAGAGATTTCAGCCTAGACCAAAGCAGCGGGCCGCTTTATGAAACCATTACGTGGCAGGGATCAAATAAATCCTTATGCTAAGCTAGGCTAATCACCATCTTCATTTAGAGTACAGACATGACAGTGGACTCTCTGTGGTGTTAAACCTTTCCTTTACAATCAGCCGCACCGTTGAGGGACGTGGAGTTTTTAGTCCAGCATCGCCGGCCTCTGCACACCTGCTTACGATCACTACGCCTTGAGAAACTGCAGTGTTGCGATTGAACTGTGTGTAACAGTGCTGACTCAGAATCTCTCTCTCACTCTGGAAGAAGAAGCGCGTCTCCTCTTTGCCTTGCGGGACAGTTCTCAACAAACCACTGATCTGGGACAGAACAGCTTCTTTCTGTAAAAATCATGGAGTCAGTGTTTTCGGGGACTGCTTCCTCTCACCGGAGGACTCTGCTTACGCCCGGCTGCTGCTTCACAGCTAGTCTTCTTTGAAACCTCTCCTCCCGGGTGAACGCCATCCTCTGACGAGATTCTCTGTAGTGTGGTGTACTGTATGCAATTTTATCTTTGAACGGATGACTTTGTACCTGTCTCATGTTTTGTGGCGTGCTTGCTTGTGGCGTTTTCTGTCCTGTGGTGAGTGTGTGATGAGATGTGTGTGTGGGCTGTGAGAGTGTGGCTATATGTTTTCAGATACTTTCTTCTTTTTTGTTTTCCAGATGATAAAACTGCTTTCCATTTATCATGTAAGCAATTTAGATGCATAGACGTGCCTTCTATGCATATGCCTCTGTGTATGTGATAGCTATTAAAAAACAAACAGTGCTCTTTAGTTCCACCGCCATTCAAGAACCTGTAACACTTAAATGTGAATTATTTCATCCTGAACAAAAAAAGGAAAAAAAACGGTGATCGCAATGCAAACAAACTATATTTTTTAACATGTATATTGTACATGAGTACCAGGTAGAGGAGAATGTACTTACTAAAACATATCTACTTGCCAATAAAAATATACTGTATGTATATTCCTACAGCTTTCTCCCTGGGACGCAGGGAGGGACCTCTCACAAAGCTTAAGAGGTTTATTGTATGACTTTCAATGCAGTTAACCATGTTAACTTCCTCAATAATAATAAATGGCTAGCTCATGCCTCATCAAGCCACAGCCTGCTCTCTTCTGACAGTGTTTTCCCATTGTGACAATACACAGAGTATGAAAGCAGTTGAAGCGTCAGTTGAGTATAAAAATGAAAGCAGTTGAAGTGTCAGTTGAGTTTGAGATGAAAGCAGTTGAAGCGTCAGTTGAGTTTGAAATGAAAGCAGCTGAAGCGTCAGTTGAGTTTGAGATGAAAGCAGTTGAAGCTTCAGTTGAGTATAAAATGAAAGCAGTTGAAGCGTCAGTTGAGTTTGAGATGAAAGCCGTTAAAGTGTCAGTTGAGTTTGGGATGAAAGCAGTTGAAGCGTCAGTTGAGTTTGAGATGAAAGCCGTTAAAGTGTCAGTTGAGTTTGGGATGAAAGCAGCTGAAGCGTCAGTTGCGTTTGAGATGAAAACAGTTGAAGCGTCAGTTGAGTATGAAGTGCAGGTTAACTGTTTAGTATGAGATAAAAGCAGTGAACAGCTGAATGTGAGGTGAAGAGCAAAGAATGAAAGCAGTTACAGGGAGTGACAGTAAAAGCAGTTGTCATGTTAGTAATTGACTTTGAGTGCACTGTAAGAATCGTGTTTGCTGGTTTATTATCAGTGTCCACAGTTGGTTTGCTGTTAAATCTGAAACAGGTCTTGGTGGAGTGAAAGGAGTGGAGGTGTCTGTTTATATATGATGTGTGACAGAGGAGCAGTTTGTGTTTCTGGGCTTTGATCACATTCAGATCGTGGCTCTCAGAGCAGGTCAGACTGCAGACGTGGGACATGAACTGTGTGAATGTCTGGATGCTGTTTAGAGGATTTAAAAACCTGCTTCTGTGTTTGGCTGACGTGACCTTTGAACTTTGTAAAACTGAGACCTGAAAGCAGCTTAAATCAACACGGAAACCCTCGTTTTCTCCTTTTCTTTGTTGGGTAATTTTATTATGTATTGTGTGTCATAATTGCATTAAAGATGATCTGGGGACCTTTGAGCAGTGGATGGGGAGCAGTATTAGTTTATCCTAATCCTGTTTGCCTCACGCAGCAGAGTGAGGCCGGCATGAGCTCAGTGCTTAATGAGGAAAACAACATTCAGGTGAAGAGCTCAAGAACAACAAACAGAGACAACAAAGAGACGCTTTAATTGTTCAAAGAAGTTATATTTAGAATGGAGGATCTCTTGTGGCCACAAAGGCTCTCAGACATCAGCGAGTGGATGAACACATGATGGTTTTGTCTGCTGTGGTTTCTGGTTCTTTAAACTTTATGTGAAATGTGTTCAGTGTGTGTCCGGACTGGAGCGTAGCAGATCTCCCAGAGGGCTCCCTGCAGCCGGATGATCGACCATGGGACTCAGAACAAAGGTGAGGTCGCCTGTGTAACACACAAATATATGTTTAAATTTATACCGGTACTCCAAATATCTGACTGTATGTCTTCACAATAGCCAGATAAGTATCATTCAGTCACTGTGTGAGCTAATGCTAACTGCTGTATTATAAAATGTCACGTTAACTAAGAAACAACAGCCTCATGCTAGTGTCAAAGGTCATTGTCATGGGCTTGCTGGTGGCGAGGTCAAGGGAGGGGTGTATTTAGCCGAGGGTGAGCCAGAAGCTAAGAGGTGGCAGCGGCAATAGCCTCAGAATGCTAATGTGGCGTCTTGATTAAGGCGTCAGGTCACAGGAAGGACATAAAATGTTTGTTTCAGCACCTCCCACAAAATGCTCGATGCGACCCTCGGGTTGCTCGTCTCTTCTTTAATGATGAAAACTGAATGACTTTGGTTTGTGAGACGTTGAAGTGCTCTGTGACAAGATGTCCTCTCAGACCAGAGAACCATCGCTGAGCCTAGAACGCTAGCAGGAGTTCTTCATGCTGCCAGCAGGGATAGAAGCTGGTGAGGACTGACATCCCTGCAAAGACAGTCAAACACACACACGTCCAGGCATTCAGGCATATTCAGCAAACAGGCTGCATCCGTGGAGCTTCATACCTTGGGTTATTAATGACATTACTGCATACAGACATGCATGCACGGCAGCCAGTCATACACCCACACACACACACTCCACATGTCTTTGACCTTCAGCTCTCGGCTCGTATGCTCATGAATTCGGCGTTTATCCGTCATTCGTTGTTAGCCTCGCGTCTTTGCTCCGCCCAGTTTTCTCACTGGTCGCTCATTCTGCTGGATTCTCCTTCTTAATATTCCTCTGTGGCTGAAGGCGTCTGCATCACTAACACACTGTCCCAGATACGACTTTTATCTGATAACCCAAAGGATTAAAAGCTGCTGTGAGACCGAAAATGTCTGAGAAACGATTTTAAACCTCTTTCATCCTCCCGCTGTTCCCTCGCCATGCTGGGCTCATCACTACCTATGTTAGGCCAGTCTTCTTGCGTCCCTAGGCTTAAAAAAAAAAAAACATCCTGGGCCAGTCCAGAACCACCATTAGCTGCTCATATAGCATCATTTGCAACTGAGGCTAGTTACCTAGCCTACAGACATCCCTTGGCAGGAGACTAGCAATCTTAGGCCAGTCATCATCCATTCCTAGACTAGCTAATGACTAGCCATCCTAAGCTAGTGATTAGCACCTATGATGCACCTTAAATGTTAGCTGAAGGTTTCTGATCAATGCTCGAGCTGTGCAGGGATGCTGCAGACCCACCTGGGGATGATGATGATGATGATGATGATGAAGCTTGGAGCTTGCACAGAGATGAATGGATGTTCTTAGCCTGATGAGAGGTCAGTTTGGGCTGTAATGTTCACATTCAGTGTTGTTTATGAAGATATTTTTATTGAAACTAGTTGTTTTTTGTGTAAATACTGCAATGAAAAGCAGTATTATCTGAGCTAAATGCTAACAGTGCTAATGTTTCATAGCACAGTGGTCCTCTGGACTTCTTCAAGTCCTTCTCACATATTTTTCCTTTGGCTTATATAACAACACGTTATTATGCAAAAGTATGAAGAAAGACGTTTAATTAACAAACTGCTACTACTCTGTAGTCAAAGCATCCGACACACTGAGCGCGCTCTGTGTGTGTGTGTGTGTGTGTCTTCCTGCTCCACGTCTTATAATTTACCAGGAGCCTGTTTTGGCATTTTTTCTCCAGCTTGACTTAACATTTAATTTTCTGCACATCTCAGATAAGTACATGTGCAATGGAGCATAATGACAGAGGGGGAAGCCAAAGGCAAATTACAGCCAAGGCGCCAGCAGAGGGCGCCAGCCAGCCGGTTCATTCAGGGCCCACCCCACCCCCCCACCCCACCGGCAGCTGCTTCATTCAAACCGGACCTTCCGAGCCCAGAAGGCAGAGCCGGAGAACCACACATTAGTAAATCAGAGCGATGGCACAGAGGTGTTTCACGTGTCCCACGTGTGTTGGGCTCCGCTGCTCCACTGACCGCTCTGGCAAATGGCTTAAGGTTAACTTAATAATGCAGTTACGTAATCATTATGGGCTGTAATTGCACAGTGCAGTGGGCCGATTGGATTTGTATTGTATTGCACATAATAAGTGCAGCTGTTTAGCTTGAGGGAGAACAAAGCTCTAAAAATAGATCTATTAGAAAGTGTTCCCATATGTTGCATGAGTGCAGTCAAAGAGGAGGGTTAAATGGACGAGAGGCAAACACAGAAGGTTCAGGTCTCAGGCAGAGTACAAATTATGACTTTAGATGGCATTTATGTACAGCTGATCAACAGAGAAGTGTGAGATCAATATGTTTAATATTAGTAATCTGAATGTCCTGAGGAGCCAAAGCATAAAGTGCCATAAAATGGAAATAATGACGTAAAATACGTTCTGTAAACATCACGTGATAAAGTCTGAACGTACTCACTACACAGAGGCAAATACTGCAGATACCATAAAATACATAAAATGTAAGTATAAAGTATTCATACTGCAGACATGCATTCTTCTGTAGTGGACTGTAATCCATCAGGGCTGTACAGTAAATCATATTTAAGCTGCAGATTGTTTCCTGTTCTGGAATTGTGTCATCACCATTTTACTTATACTGATGGGAGGGGGAGGGAGAGGGAGGGAGGCTCTTACTACAGCGTGTGTGTGTGTGTGTGTGTGTGTGTGTGTGTGTGTGTGTGTGTGTGTGTGTGTGTGTGTGTGTGTGTGTGTGTGTGTGTGTGTGTGTGTGGTGTATAGAGGAGGCTGGCGGTGAGGAGGAGCGTGGCAGAGAGGATGCTGGATGCTGAGACGGAGCTGCTGGTGCTACGCTCTCAGTCACAGTGAAGCATCCTGACAGGAGAAGAACGGCACATCTGTGAAGCCTCAGGTAAGACAACGCTCATCTTCATCATCTTCATCTTCAGCTGATCGCAGTGTTTTTATGGGCTTTAGTTACTTTCTTTTATTTGTGACCTGCTCAAATAATCAGTGAGACGTAAAATATTAAAATAAACTGAACTTCTGAGAAATGGTATATATTGATCATCATGTGACTATAACTCTACAAAGTACAAAGTCACAGAAAGATTTACAGCTGGCAATATTATTACAAAATATATGATGTATTTAACTTTGATTTTCACAGCGTGTTCCGATCATGTTGGATGTGCATGTATTTAACTGTCAGGTATCATTTAAAGTGATCAGCTTGATTCTGTTTAATCTGCTATAGCTCTTAGCTAGCTAGCTAAAAAAGCTAACCACAGATTATCTTTAACTTTTTTTAAAGATTAAATGATGTCATCACAAAGGCTTTGTTTCACTTCACATTAGCTTGTTTCTGTTTCACTACATCCATGGTTTCTTATGCTATGCTAAGCTAAGCTAAGCTAAGCTAACTGGCCCAGCATCACCTCAGTCATTACTGAACATAGAAAGTCTGAAGCCAGTTGATGATTCCCATGAGCCTCTGGGTGCCTCCGCGGGTGCGATGAGTTCAAAAAGTCTTCGTCGCTGCAGGCTAACTGTGACGCCATCTTTAGCTCGCTGTCAGCTGATCACGTGACCCATTTGAAGCTCAGTACCTGTGTGTTTGTTCTGACATGCACCATGGGGGGTTTAGTGACATTATATCGACAATCGACAACAACAAGCTTTGTTGATCTTCTCTTTAACCCTTGATGTCGAACCAGTAATAGTAAAGCTGTTGAAGTTGTACAGTGTGTCTGTGTGTGCGTAGATCAGACTGTCGGCTCCTTTACGTCCAAGTAAAAGTCACTGGTCGGCTCCAGAGGAAGCATCAGTGCGCTGAGGGAAGGAGCCTAACCTGCACTGGCAGTGATGAAGGGGAGGAAGGAAGGAAGCATGCTCAGTGTGTGTGTGTGTGTGTGTGTGAAATTGATTAGCAATACTATAACGCTCAGTTTTTTATTCGCTCTATCATGTGCTGCCAGTCGGGTTTATTGAGCTCCCTGTAATCCCCGCTGAATGCCCCCTTTGACCCCCAATCAGCTGTATTGATGGAGGTGTGTGTGAGGTGGGTGGAGGTGGTGGTGGTGGTGGTGGAGGATTATGCAGGCTGCTGAGCACTCAGGTGCTGACTGATGTGGCTAATGTGCTTGAGTGGAAACGCTCCACGCCAGCTCAACACCGCCTGCCTGCTGAACTCAGGAGAAATCCGTCTGACTGCAGGTCTTTTCTTGTGTCTGTGCTTTTTTCAGACGCTGGAATTTAAGACTTCATTGTCTTGAAAGCTGCTTTGACTGCGAGTGTTTAAAACGTCTGCAGTCAGGAGAAGCCCGTATTGATTAAACCTACAACAGCAGATTGGTTTGAGGTAAACGTTTGAGCAAACAGACTTTTTCTAATGACTCTCTGTCCTTTGGCTCTGTGTTTGGTCTCCACCCCCTCCTGAGGAACGCATCTGTCTGTCTGTCTGACAGAAAGGAAACAGAAAAATTAGCTTTTTTGCTAACTACCTGGGGATAAAGCAAAATAGCAAGTACCTGTACAACAGTCTTAAAAACATATTATTATTATAAAATGATGACTGAACACAGACAAAAGAAGAACGCCTCGACTTAGGGCCTGGTCTAAGTAATGAATGTGTGTCGCTACACGGTGCACGCCTATTGTATGAGTTAAGGTAATGACAGACGAGTAATTGAAATTGGCTCTTTAAAGGTAAAATACGGCGTTGGAGGTCAGAGGTCGAGTCCTCTTCAGAGTTCATCCATTAAAACAATCAATTGAAATTCATTCTCATTCCTCCCGGTCAGGGCTGCTCCACAGCAGCTCATTCACTCGAGCGTTTGTCCGATGTGGAGCGTCGAAATGTTGAGTAACTGCCTTCCCTCCTGCTCGGATGTGCAGCTGAGGCGTTATGGTTTTCAGCGCTGGGAGCGTCTGAGCGCAGCAGGAGCAGCAGATGTGCTGCACAAATCCACTGTGGCCACAAGTGTTTGATTAGCTGTGTATCATCAGCTCACTGGAAGTGTTCACAGCCAGGAAGCACGTGTGTGTGTGTGTGTGTGTGACGGACATGCAGCTGCAAACACAAACCGGATCTGACACTTTTGTATGCCTCTGTGTGTAGATCTCTCTCCTGTGTGACCCAGATATTCTGCAGGGAGCTTCAGGGCAAAGATGTCCGACACACAACACCGCCAGCATTACTGCACATCTACTGTTCTCACACTGACGTGCGGGTCCTTTATCTACAAACAACCAGTATTCACCAGCGGTTAAAATGATTTCCTCTTATTCACTCTCAGGTTTTGTGTGTAACTTTTTATGCATATTCATCACTGTGTGCACAAATTGTTACGTAAATAAGAAAACGAGACGTTCTCGGTAACAGTCTGTGACTGATTTTCATATTGAGGACAAATATTATATATATATATATATATATATATATAAAACGAAACATAAATAACATTTCTGCTGATATCCAGGGTTCCTTCTGTGCTGCTAAATTAGCTATCTGACCATTTTAAGTTCTTAATTACTACCTTTTTATGATTGATCTGTGACGAATGAGACTATTTATTAGCTTCACTGCTAGCTGCCAAAGCACGTTCTGACTGGATGACAGCATCGATCCTCATCTGGTCGCTAGCCTGGGTAGGTTGCTGTTAGCAAATTAGCTGACTTTGCAAAGCACCCAACACTAGTGTGACGAAGCTATTGGCTCAGCGTTACTTGTTTGATTGCTAATGTTTATGCTGGCAAAATACTGTGTGTGTCTGTGTGTGTTTAAAGGCAGACGGTGTAGAAACTGCCTCAGTCTGCACTCTGAACGAGCGAGACAATTAGCCTGAGGCTTGTGTTCTGTTTAGTGGTTTCAGCACTGACACACACACACTCACCGACACACACACACACACACACTCTGCAATGACCATATGGGCATGTGCTCTCATATTGGGACTTCCCATGCAAAAACAATCGTACCATCCACACATGCAGATGGCCGCAGTGAACACGCTGCACGCAGGACAGGCGACTAATCTGCTGACGTTACTGCCCTCATTCTAGGTCTTTGTTTAGGAACTGTCATGGTCACACTTCAGTCAGCAGGTTCATCCTCTGTAGACCATGAACGTCTGTGCAAAGTGTGATCTGGACCCATTAAAGGCGCTGTTAAACATTTCAGTGAAGTACAAGATAAAGATATAAGAAATGCCAGATGGATGTATCCTCTGGGGACCCTGAATGTTTGTACATAATGTTATGGCAGTCTATCCAATAATGACTGAAATTCTTATTATTTATATAAAAATTTAAAAAAAATCATATATGTTATCGTGAAAGAGAAATTTCACTGAAGAAAACAAAAATCATAGCATTTCTTGAGTCAGCAGATAAATCCTCTGGGGACAAAGAATGTATCTTTCTGTTGTTTCATGGCAAAAATACTGTGTAAAATCAATCACACAAAGAAATCTGCAAAGCAAACAAGAAGACGGGACAACTAGAATCTATTGAATTATCCTCTGGGGAGCATGAACTACAACGCAATCCATCTGATCTGTGTATAAATTAATGGATTTTACATCTGTACAGATGTTCCACTCAGAATCATAGATGATGAAGTCAAAGTCAGCAGATGAATCCTCTGGGGACCAAGAATGTTTTATGATTTTGTGGATCTGATCAGTATTTAGATGTAACACGATGGCGACATAGTCAGGAAAACACCAAACACTCCAGATGACTCCTCTGGGGAACATGAATGTTTCAGTAAGTGAGATGAAAGTCAGGGATTACTAAAGTCAAAAGGTTAATCCTCTGGGGACCAAGAGTGTTTTTATTATGTAATTTTGTGGCAGTTCAACTGGTTGGTATTAAACCGGTGTTAAACTCAGCAGGTTAGTCCTGTGGGGAGCATGAATTTCAGTATCAGATGTAAATCTGTATCATACACGACTTCACTTCGGGCTATGGGGGATAAACAAACCAAACAGGAGCGCAGCCTCCTGAGTGTCGACACAGTATCATGGTCTGTGATGAGTCCTGAAAGCCCCCAGGTCTTTCTGCCACCTCCTCCACTGCACACTAGTCATCTCAGCCCACTGACGTCAGAGCTTTCAGCCGCCCGGGATTTGTGGACCAGATTACTCTTTCATATCTGCGCTTGGTTTTTAACTCGGTGTGTGTGTGTTAAAGAGTTAAGGATTCCCTGAGAGTCATCAGACGGGGGATAAAGTAGGTGGTGATGCGTCTTTGTAAAACTAAGCTCCATAAGCTGCTTCCTGAACAGTCTGACAAGCTTCAGAGGGGGCAGAGCAGAGACATATGGAGGAAGTGAGACAGTGTGGATGGAGGGATGGATGGGTGGAGGGCTGGATGGATGGATGGTTTGATGGACAGACGGATGGATGATGGTGAAGGGTTAAGGGATGAAGAGATGAAGCCTGTGTGGTAATGAAGTTGAGATCTGATGGGTTGAGAAGTGACAGCTGTGGGGACAGTGTGAGGAAAGCAGTGGGATGAGCGACTTATATACTATGAGAACCTGTGTGTGTGTGTGTGTGTGTGTGGAAATGTTCCAATCTAATTCAGATGGGAGTGCTTGGACTCCGTGGGGAATGTTCTGTGTGAGTTTCTGTTGTTGTAGCTGAGGTTGTCTGAACTGGGTTTGCTGACTAACCTCATTTAAGGTCGATGCATTTACATGTTAAATCAGTGAGGCCTCATTGTTCAATGTTAAGTCCTGCTCTTCTAACACAATCATGGCTACAAGCAGGGACTCACATATTTTTGTGCATTGTACCATCGACAATAGAAACTGCTGACATAACCTTTGTGATGTCACACGTTTGTTTCTGTTGTGAAGCTTGGTGGGAGGCTCCGACCGTCACCATGTTGGCAGCGTCACAGCTGCCACACAGGTGGCGCCTCGTAACATACAGAGTCCGTTCAGGCCGCAGTAGGGCCACGTGTGTGCATGCTACGTTTTTTTGTCCCATGACGGTCGTTCTTTTGTTTTTTTCAGTTTAAAAAGCTTTGTAGCCCTGTGGAAAATAAACTCGGGGCAAAGCTGTCGTAGTTCGATGGTTGTTTACATACGGCTTCTGTACGCGACCCGGACACTGTCCCTGTGAACCGGAAGTATCATGCCGCTAACGGGACTCGCTAGCCGCATTTGTGTTCAGACCTGAGCCAGATGTAAGCCAATCCGGCTAGATCCACCTCAATCCAGATCAATCCAGATATGGCCCGAATCCTGCTCTAGCTGGAAGTTATTGTAGGTTCACACTGGGGAAAAAAATGTGGCTTAAGCAGGATTTGGCTGCATCCAGATCAATGCAGATGTGTTTTTTTCCGAGTGTGAACACCTCCAATCTGGCTGAATCCAGTTTGATTTCAATCAATTGGCTCAAATGTGGCTCAGGTGTGAACGCAAATGTGGCTAGCGAATCCGGCTAGCCACATTATTAGCCATATTACGAGGCGCCACCTAGTGGTTTGGAGAACAGCAAACACGCTGGATGAAGCCGGATTGAGTGCGGACACAACTGTGTGCTAGTCAGATTTGAAAATAGTTCTGAACGCATCCAGCTTAAAGGCTGTCTGGGCTCAATCCTACTCTAGCTGGAATGACTTTCTCCAGTGTGAACGGGGCCGTAGAAACAAAACGACTGGCTGGATGCTCCGACTGTTCCTCTGAATGTTCATGTTGGGAATAAAACCCAGAATATCAACCTTTAATCACTCGATCTGGAGGATGCTCGAGGTCTTCTCTGAGCAGCTCGCTGCTTATACCCTGTTATTCAACACACACACACACACACACACACGTCACGACAACGTCAAAGTCGTCCAATTAATGCAAGGACACAGAACCATAGGCACAATCACCCTTTAAGCTAAGTGAGTTACACATCACAGCACATACACGAGGGGGTTCCACTGTGTGTCCGCTTCAGAAGGATTCTCCAGAATCTTCCAACAGTGACGACATCCAGACTGGAGAAATACACCCTGTGTGTGTGTGTGTGTGTCTGTTTTCATTAGGAGCAGAGACACTTTGCTTAAAAACATGAATATTGAAACTAAAGTTTGGGGGAGGCCCTGGGCGCCACAGGAAACACAGAAGATGACGCAGCCTGTCACAGTTTTCCCCCCTGCAGCATGTACACAGTGTGTGTGTGTGTGTGTGTGTGCTGACATGAATAACGTGTGTTTGTGTGACTAAGAGCCCTGCAGCTCTCCGTCAGCCCACACAGTCTCAGAGCTAAAATGCCTCCGTTTCCTTTGACTTCATGTCAATTCGCCATGCTTTTGTCTGGGCGGCTGAGCGTGTGTGACAGGTCCTCGCGCTGCACCCTCTGTGTGTGTGTGTGTTTGTTTGCATGTCGATTTGTGTTAATGTTAATAACAGGTTGGTGAAGGTCTTGATTACAGAAGCCTCCTTCAGACAGACTGAGTGTAGCAGACGGAGGAGGAATAACACAGAACAGAACCGGATCAGGCCGGCATCATGCAGGAAACAACAACCTGCCAGCCGTCTGTGAGAGCGAGCAGTCAGCTGTCGGCATGTTAGGAGTTATGTCCAATATTTGCATGAAACTATGAACAATCAGACTGTTTCTGCGGGCGCACCTAGAGCGGTGATGTGTTCGTCACAGCAGCTGCAAGCTTAAGTTTTAAAGGGTCTTAAAAGTCGCTACGAACAAGATGGCTGCTCCAGGGATGCTCATAACTTGCCTAAGAATGTCAGCCAGCAGCTATCACTGACCTGTGGTGTATTTTGTGAAAGTTTAGTGGCCTCACTGCACTGCTGGGATCCTGTCAGCCTTCAGATGTGCTACGCTTATGAGTTTTTATTTTACTTGAGAAATAATGTCTTTGAGGAAATGCCTAAAAACTTCATGATGAGGAGGATGAGACAAAGACTAGAGACAAACCCTGGAACAGAACAGGTTAGAGTGTTAGCCTGCTTAGCTTTGCTAATTAGCATTGAATACAAATATCGTCTGTTTCCAGTGGTGCAGATTTGCTTTTGCTTTTTGGTGGGGACCTAAGATTCCATCAGCTGTCTCACACTCGCTGTCTCGCAGGTTTTTTGGTGCTGCCGCCCAACGTAGCCACACACATGACAGCAGGGAAAGGCACAGCTAATCACAGAGCCATGTGTTTTTCCAGCATTGATTTTTTAAGATGGATCCAATCCTGTGTTAATACATTAGAAAACAACAGTGGGGGGGGGGGGGTTCCTCTGCTCCTCCTCGTGGAGTCGTTGACACTGGGTTGACCTCACAAGTTATGACCGTTAATCTCAAATTGACACACACACACACACACGTACATGTACGGCGGTCCCTAGAGGTCGCTCTGCCTCTCACTCAGCTGGAGCCATAAAGCAGGTGTAAATCAGGGCGGGCTTCTTCATGTGCTGACATGTGACCTTGGTGTAAGGCAGCGAGGAGGAGGCAGCGTGGCCTCCTCATACAGGAACGTATCGTTTAGGAACATTTAAGGGTCGTAGGATCGTTCCTCTCATGGAATATATGGAGGCTCGTCCGTTCGAAGGATGTAAGTCGGGTGCACACGGTCATAGTAGCTGGCTTCTTATTGGCAGGTGGAACTTTAGATTGTTTTGTTCTGATTGGTTCAATAGTCCTTTAACATAAAGAGCAAACAACACCACAGTTTACAGGAACCTCTGGGTTCATGTTACCGACTCCATGATATCAGTTACACAGAAATACATATCCAGAGCCATATGATGACTGATAATAATAACAGCTGCTGAAACCCTGAGTCAGCTCATGAGAAGCAGCCTGAGGCGGATCCTGGGAGGATGGGAGGAAACTGCAGGAACAGCCCAAGCAGTGAGGTCTGGATCAGAGTGGAGGGCTCGGTTCCTGCCATGTTCAGCTGGTCTGCACCATCAGGCTGCTGAGTGGTGGCTGGCATCATCGCTGCTGTGGAACCTTCCTGAAGGACCGGGAGCATCGCTTACAGGTGACAAACCTTCCTCAGCAGCTGGGTTTAAATGAGCAGCAGCTCCTCTCTGAGTCACCGAGCTCCTGACAAAACGATGTGGACTGCACCCTGCCATCCTGTCAGAGGAACGTCGCCTCAAATCTATCCCTCCCAGGTCTCAGTCTTTCAGTCACTCTCAGCTCTCTTGTCGTTGTGACTGTCCAATAAAACACAGCCTGCGTCAGTGCAGCTGAGGCCTCTGATCTTTTTTAAAAAACTTGTTCTGCTCTCACAGCTTTTAAAGTGAGAGGTTTGTTGGAAGACCTTCATCTGTTAAACTGCTGTGATCTGAGTTCAAGAGGACCTGAACCTCTCAGTAATCGGTCAGGCTGTAAACGAAGCTAAACCCCCACACTGTGACCCATGATGCATGCGGGCCTCCTGTTAGCCCTCCGCTCTGTGGTGATGCTATCAGTGCTGAACAGGAGACGCTCTGAGCGGTCACAGCTGATATTGATACGCTGTCATGTGTTAGAAGTTCCTGTCCTCTCCGGACGTGTCCTCCTGCACAGCTCCACTGCTCATTGATCCCACTGCAAGGCAGCAGCTGCTCCACTCAATAGTTGATTCATACCGTGTGTGTGTGTGTCTGCATGTGATTGAAGGGAAACATGTGACTCTAATTTATAGTTAATGTGATGCCTTATACACCGGTTGACCTCTGACCTCACATATACCCCTCATATATGCGTTAACTGGAATCATTTCCAAGAGCAGGATGGAACATGAAAATATGACGAGCTGTCATTTTCACACAAGAAAAACGCATGTTTTATATTTATCGTAGGATATACAGTAGGGATGTCCCGTTTACGTGATTTCAGACTCGATCGGAATTGGACATTACCTCCCGATCAGGACTCGAATATATTTATTAGGACTCTCAAAGTTAACGCCTTCTGTACAGGGTGGCTCTGTGTCCTGTAGTGTAGGGGTATGACAGACGCTTTTGGCGCGAGGGGTCCTGGTTCGAGACCTCGATGAGCTGCTGCGTGTGTGAAATCTCCTAGCGTGGCGCTCTCTAAGTGGTTTAGAAGATGATTCGCCTGCTCGTGTCAGGGCACAGAGATCCTCCCTACATACTGAGCGGTCCCTGTGGACCTGGTCCATCACCTGAACCACACATGTCCACAGATCCGCACTCTGTGTCTCCTGACAGTTTGGTAGGGTGGTTTCTGTTTCTGCACACACACACACACACACACACGTTTTGCTAGGATCGGATCGGGACTCGGTATCGGCAGATACTCAAATCAGTCGGACTCGGACTCGAGGGCAAAAAAACCTGATCGGGACAGTCTAATTTAGAGGTAAAATCACAGACTGTAGACTTTTAATTTCACATATTTTTAGTAATTTAGATATAATTATATATATATTATATATATAATAAAATTGTCAAGTGTCATGGCCATCCACCAGAGGGCGGTGCAGACATTTAGCTAACCACACGTAGCAACACGACAAAAGCAAGTGTGTAAAAATGTGTCATTTTTGCTCCCGATTTGAACAAGAACACTAATTTAATTCGTCACAGGTGGTTAGCTTAGCTTAGCTTAGCATAACGACTACACGACTTAGCAACAAAAGTTGCTAAACTGTCAAAAAAAGAAGAATAAATACAAAGCAAGTAGATTTGCATAAAAATGGGCTAGCTGGGTTTTCTTTGCTAAGCTAAGCTAAGCTAACCTCATGTTGGCTGTAGCTTTAATGCACATTCTGAGCATAGTGTGTTTACAAGCAAATGTTAGCAAAGCAGTGGCTAGCAATAGTTTTTACTAACAAATGATGCAGTATTTAAAACATCATAGCAAAATGTGCACTAATGAGACATTAATATGTCACGCCTTGTTGTTGTTGCTGCGTGGGGCGGCCATCTTGGATTTTAAGCTATGTGTTGGCGGGAAATCTGATGGTGACACTGATCTTCTTTAAAATACATTTTGTTGCTGTTACATTTCTATTTGTATTTCTAAAGTTTTATTTTAAAGTATTTTGACACTTTGATGTCAGATGAAACCAAACATTGAAGTTCCGTTTTCGATGGACGCCTTCACTCGCTGCCGGTTTGTGATTTCCACTCAGTCCAGGCTGTGACTGCTGTGATTTGACTCATAATGACAGGGTGTGTAATGAGTGTTTGTGCATGTGTGTGTGTGTAATCTGTGACTCACAGGCTGAAAGTGTCTGTAATCTCTGAACATTTCCCGTCTTACTGACCCCCACCTTTCACTCTCACTCCCTGAATCCTTCAAGGCACACACACACTCACAGAGGCATCAATCTGTCAGGTTGCCACATTGTCTGCAGTGACGGCGGCCTCTGACATTTACATGCATGGGGGACAGGACATTTCACAGGGAGCTGAGGGGGCAGTGATGAGAGCGATGAAGAGCACTGAGCCATAAGCGGCACATTAGAATTTTCTGACTCAGCAGCCGCTGCCTGATCCCTGATGCTCGGACATTAGCGGTTCAGGTACCGTTTCCCATGGAGGATAAAATGTGCTAAAAGTGTTTCCTCTCCGCACTCTGCAGCGCGCGGTCAGGCTGGTCGGACCAGAGGCCGGGAGCTGAGGTCATTTCCAGCAGCAGCAGATGTGTTAGGTGTCGATTGATCAGGAGCGCTGACTGGTAGGAGGTGTGGAGGAGCAGGGATGAATCAGGGCCGATCAGATGAGCTCCTCTCAGAGCGTCTGAAGGGGAGCTGACTCTTCCTGATGCTAAAAGCACTTCTATTAAAAAAATGTCAGGCTGCGCCTCGTTGGATCAGCTGAGAGCGAGCTGCCTCCCATCAGGCCCTGCAGGTTTTCGGAGGGCACAGTCTGACAGGTTTGAGGAAAAGCCAGCGCTCGTCTTCAGTCCAGAAACTGACTGTTTGATTCGACCTGGCAGGAAAACAGATTAACGCCAGTCACACTGGAGGCTTTTCAACCAGCCAGCAACGTTATATGTCTGAGTGCAATCAGAGAGGAGCAGCCTGATGACAAAGCCTCAGCGCTGTGGGACTATTTCTGTCCGCTGTGTCTCCAGCTGTGCTCCTGTCCTCAGTTCTTAGTGTTAACTCCCCCTCGTTGTGCACTTTCTGGAGGTTATGGCCTTTTGTCTGAGCTGCCGTTTCACTCTGCATGTCACCTACGATGTGTGTCTGTGTGTGTGCAGCAGGACTGTGTGGACGATGAACGTGTGTGGCGGCGCCCCGGGGGAGGAGCTCACAGATGAGGAAAAGGAGATCATCAACAGCGTGCTGGCTCGTGCCGCCATGATGGAGGCCATGGAGCAGGAGAGGATCGAGTGAGTCACATCAGCCAATCAGAGAGGAGCTGTCTTTGTTATTTTTATTATTTTGTAAAACTTTTGTTGTTTTTTTTCTGGTCTGCAGACGTCTGTCCAGTCGCCTGGACAACATCAAGAGGACGGCGTGCGGGGACGGACAGTCGCACTGTCTGCTGTGTGGGGCGTCCTTTGGCCCACAGGGGGTCACAGCTGTGCTCTGCGTGCACTGCAACAAGGCAGGTGGAGGGTCTGAGACATTTTAGGGTGGAGGAGGAAAACATCATTCAACATTTAACCTTAACAGTGATGGAAAGTACATTAACACTCACATGATTCATGAAGCAGACGCTTCTATTGAAAGCAACTTAAAACAAAATCAGGATAGACAGTAAACCTACACAGAGAAGTGAGTTCGGCTGCAGACTACCACAGGAAACTGAAGAGTTGACCAAGTCCTAGCTTCACTCAAATACTGTACTTAAGCTCTATTTTTAATTTCTTCTTTGAGCTGCTGAAAGATTCAGGAGACAGAAAACACTGTGAGATCTGACTTCATGATAAATCGTGATAAATTTAGCAACACAACAGGAACAACACCGACTAAGATATTAAAACAGAGTTTTGAATTTACACAGGATTTATTCAACAACAGGACCAGTGATACTGGGAAATAGACTCTATATAACGATGGACCCGTCCTCTGTGACGTCACTATAAGGCTTCTGTCCCTGCTAGAGGCTCGAAGCGTCGCCATGTTGGCGGCGACTGAGTCCACCTAAACTTCTAATACAGGCAAAGAAGAGCATGAATAGAGCTGAGGTGGAAACTAAAAGCTCTTAATAAGGAGTCATTCTAAGTCTTTATATGATTAAAAACATTAAAACCCTGTACAGTTGTCATAAAAAGAACTAGTAAGAGCTAGTAGAGACACCAGCAGCCTCCAGAGGCCGTGGGGGGAACTGCAGTTTGGGCTTCATGTGATGGCCCTGGATGCTACTGAAATCAGTCTTAAACAAACTGGAGTAAACATTTTAACAGACAAGATCCCAATATACAATATTAGAGATTACAATAATTTAAGCCTCAAAAACTGCTTGCAAAATATTCAAAAACAAAATTAAGCACACTGACACAAAAACCCAATACAGAGACACACAAATGAAAAAGAGCAACAACACAAAGCACCAAAAAAAAAGACACAAAATGACCCTGTCCCTGACGGTGTGTTGTAGGTTTTTGTGATCCACTGCGGCCTCCTCTGTGCTGGACCTTCTGGGTCTAATTTACTGATTATACATGCAAACAATAGAAATACAAGAGAAACAGAAATTAACTCTTTATGATCCATCAGGGACCCTTTGGAAGGACCCAGCTCCGTCTACAATGTCTACAGCTGTCAAGAACAAATACTAACCATCTTCTACCTCAGTGCAGTCTCAGAGTACTTCCTGTTGTGTACAGTTTGTCTGGTGGTGCCGGGTTGTTCCTATGGCAATAAGCGTGCAGCGTGCCGTGAGCTAACATGCTCTGACACGGCCTGTTTCAGTCAAATACAGGTTAAAGCCATCTGAACTGTAAAAACACATACATGTGTGTGTTCTGTGCACCTGCTGTCAGCGAGTGTGTGTTTGATGTGTGTGTGTCTGTGTCTTTACAGCACATCTGCAGCAGATGTGGGATTTTGAGTAACAGCAGGATGAGTCCCACGTGGCTCTGTCGGATCTGCAGCGAGCAGAAAGAGGTGAGAAAGATCACACCCGAGGAAAGAGCTTCCTTCTCCTGAGAGGATTCAGTTCACTCTCACACACACTGAAAATGAAAATGATGCTACACTGATACGACTTTAAAGACGAGGTCTCTGAACACGCTGAAGCTCTGCTTTGTGTTTGTCTTTGTAATGCTGTTACACAATGCTGCTCTGATGATGGCGCTGCGTAGCCTGCGCCTCAGGGAGCCCACACTCTTTAAATGAATGCTCTCTCCTGTCAGTCATAACCGCTCTGTGATGCTGCACACACACACACATCCAGTGAAGGAATGAAGAAACAAACAACATCAGTCCACTAACAATCACACAAACACTTCAGTAACACAAAAGTTCTGTTGTTGGCCACTAGAGGCAGGATTCAGTTGCAAGTCTTTACAAGTAACTATAAGTCTGTGTTTGTCTGTTTGGTCTGTGTTGGTCTGTGTCTGGTCTGTGTTGGTCTGTCTGGTCTGTGTTAGTCTGTGTTGGTCTGTGTCTGGTCTGTGTTGGTCTGTCTGGTCTGTGTTGGTCTGTCTGGTCTGTCTGGTCTGTGTCTGGTCTGTGTCTGGTCTGTCTGGTCTATGTTGGTCTGTGTTGGTCTGTCTGGTCTGTGTTGGTCTGTGTTGGTCTGTGTCTGGTCTGTCTGGTCTATGTTGGTCTGTGTTGGTCTGTCTGGTCTGTGTTGGTCTGTGTCTGGTCTGTGTTGGTCTGTCTGGTCTGTCTGGTCTGTGTCTGGTCTGTGTTGGTCTGTGTCTGGTCTGTGTTGGTCTGTCTGGTCTGTCTGGTCTGTGTCTGGTCTGTGTTGGTCTGTGTTGGTCTGTGTCTGGTCTGTGTTGGTCTGTGTTGGTCTGTGTCTGGTCTGTGTCTGGTCTGTGTTGGTCTGTGTCTGGTCTGTGTCTGGTCTGTGTCTGGTCTGTCTGGTCTGGTGTGAGCTGTCTGCTCTGGTTTGGTCTCCATCAGCTCATCAGACAGTAACACATCTGCTGGTTTTTGTGTCCCTGCAGGTACAGAAGAGGTCTGGGTCGTGGTTCTTTAAAGGACGAGACCAGCAGGGTCTGCCTGCCCCCCTCTCTCTGTCCGGGTCCCGACAGTCCAGCACAGAAAACGATTCTTCTGCAGGAGGCCACAGTGGACCACAGGAAGCCCCAACACAGCGCCAGGGACAGGGTGAGTTCCTCTGACTCTTTGTGGTGTTTTGGTGTCTCTCTGTGATGTTACTTCATTCTTTGTGGGGTCTTTTGTGTTTCACTGTTGTGAGTAGTGTTACTCCTCACAGGTTGTGCTGGTGTTGTGCCTCTTTTTAGTGCTTTGTGGTCATGTTTTGTCCTCTTCTGGTGTGTGGTCTGTCCTGAGATGTTAGACCTGCATAGACCCGTTCAGTAATGTGGACACTGGACCAGGCTTTGGCAGCAGTTGTGGTGTCTGCAGTGATACTTGTGTCTCCTCAGAGCTCCGTGCAGAGCGGCAGCAGCAGCATCTGTCCCGTGGATCAGGACAATGGGAGCAGACGGCAGGAACAGCAGCTGACAGCTGTAATGAGAGTCAGTCCCGTGCAGCAGCTGCGATGAAGACGGAGAGACACGCATTAGCGTCCAAACCACCTCGAGCCAGCGCTCAGCAGGCGGCCCCCACCCCAGGTGAGGTCACGGCGCTCCTTTCTAAGAATAAGCCCGGCGCTCAGGGCTCCTTTCAAAACATCAAGCATCAGTTTGTTCAGAGATGCTGACTTCTCCGGCTGCAGACGGCGTGAAGAGCTCTGTGAGGGAGGAGACGGCGTCCCCTCCAGCTCTGGAAGAGAAAAGGCCGGCTGTCGTCCCCGGCTCTGTCCCACTTCCTGCAGCCAGAGTTGCTCCACCTGTTAACACACCTGCCAACAACCCCGCCCCCCCTCAGAGACCCCCACCTGATCGCACAGAGGAGGAGAACGACTACGACTCAGACGACGCCAGTAAGTCCGACTGTCCTGAGCTGAAGCTGCAAAAGACAAATCAGTGTTTCATTCATAAGAAATGTCCTTGTCTCCTGTGTGTGTGTGTGTGTGTCTGTCTGTGTGTGTGTGTCTGTCTGTGTGCAGCCACGCTGGGATGTCTGGAGTTCAGTCTGCTCTACGAACAGGAGAGCCACGCTCTGCACTGCTGCATCATTAAAGCAAAGGTAAACAGACACACACAGGAAAGACGAGACCAGAACCGACAAGAGAAGACAGAAAAAGACACGTAAGACCAGATGAGACAGCAGCTGATGAATTAAGACAGGGAGGGAATTAGCAGACGTTGACAAAACGAGACAAAGTAAAAGAGGAGGTGACAAGACAACAAAACACAAGACAGAGACAGGACAAATGAAATCAGAGAGGACAAGACCTGATGAGTCAACACAAATGAAGACAAGAAAACACAAGACAGGACAGGACAAGAGACAGGACGAGAGAGGACTAGAACAAAACTAAACAGGAAAACACACTAGGACAAGAAGAAAGAGAGAGGGGACAAGACAAGACTATTAGAGACAAGACAGGACAAGTCACGAAGAGGGAAGACACATACGACAAGCAGATAAAAGAGGAGAAGGACAGAGACAGTGAGACATGCAGGACAAGAGGACATAGGGTGAGACACGAAAAGAGAGAGGACAGGGTGGGACAAAAACACACAAGTCTGCAAAAGCCAAGGGACAGTAGACAAGATCAGACAGCATGGGACAAGACAACAAAAGACACATATAAACAGGACAGGACATGGCCTGAAGGGTCAACACAAGAAACCAGACAGGACAAACTGACACACTGAACATGTCTTCATGTGTCTCAGGGTCTGAAGCCGATGGACTCAAACGGACTCGCAGACCCGTACGTGAAGCTGCACCTGCTACCAGGAGCCAGTAAGGTAGGTCTGTATGACATCACAGTTATTCCTCGGGTCCTTCCGCTCTCACCTGAACGTCTCGTCTTCAGTCCAATAAGCTTCGCACCAAGACCCTGAAGACCACCCTGAACCCCGTGTGGAACGAGACGCTGGTCTACCACGGCATCACCGACGAGGAGATGTCCCGCAAAACCCTGCGGTAAGAGCAGCTCTGCCCCGCCCCACCTCCTCAGCTGAAAGAAAAACACGTTTCACAGCCTGAACGTCCGTCTGCAGGCTCTCCGTCAGCGACGAGGACAAGTTCGGACACAACGAGTTCATCGGAGAGACGCGGGTCGCCCTGAAGAAGCTCAAGTTCAACCAGAAGAAGACTTTCAACGTCTGTCTGGAGAGGGTGATCCCGGTAAGACGGCGCAGGCGTCTCACACAGACAGACAGATGTTAAAGGGTCAGTTCAGAGGAAAACACAGTTATATGGATCTCTGCCTCTCCGGTCGCCTGGTAACAGTGAAGTGAAATAAATGTTGTGCTATGATGATGATGATGATGATGATGATGATGATGATGATGATGATGATGATGTTTTCCTCCCTGCACAGGTGAAGAAGGCTGTAGGAGGATCCGCTCGTGGCATGGCTCTCTATGAGGATGAGGTAAGACAACCTAAAAATATAAACTGTGAAAAGTGTTTTCAGAACTTTGTGTTCTGTTTTATTGTGTTAGTTATTTAAGTTTAATCAACTTATATTCCTTCTAAAGAAGAAGAAAAGTCCGACTAACAAAAGGCACGAGGAACACAAACACACAAAGACACAGGAATACTTTCAATGACATCAAGAACAAGACGAAACTGAACGCCATGACACTTCCTGGCTCTCAGCTCTGAGTGTATCTTGTTCCTGTTTGCCGCAGACGATGTAACACAGGACAGGATGTAATATCAGATATAATCGATCAGATAACACTCATCTATCAGGAAGTCTTGTTCAGGTCTCCTGTTAAGTGCTTCACAGACTCCTCAGAGGTGAAGAGTGCTAAACTCCTGATTATGATTATTCCTAATCTTTGTGTGTGTGTGTGTGTGTGTGTGTGCAGGGGAACGAGGCCGAGGACTCCGAGGAGCGCGGTCGGATCCTCGTGTCTCTGATGTACAGCACTCAGCAGGGCCGTCTGATCGTGGGCGTGGTCCGCTGCGCTCACCTGGCCGCCATGGACTCCAACGGATACTCCGACCCCTTCGTCAAAGTGTGCGTGACCTCAGAGCGCACACCTGTCAACGCACATCGCAGCAGTCTGTTAGCTTAGCTTAGCATAAAGACTGGAAACAGGTGGAAACAGCTAGCCGACCTGCTCCAAACGTCTCTTTGTAGGATTCATGGTTGTTTATATTGCTTTGCATAGACATGACCATGGAGCTGATCCACGCAACACAACATCAACACAACATCACCACAAACACGTTAACGTGCACTGATCATCAGTGTGTGTGTCCTCTGTGCTGCAGGTACCTGAGGCCAGATATGGGGAAAAAAGCAAAGAACAAGACGCAGATAAAGAAGAAGACGCTGAACCCAGAGTTTAACGAGGTCTGCACACACACACACACACACACACTCCTCTGGTCTCTCAGGCTCATCAGCTGTTTTTTTTCTCACTGTTTCAGGAGTTCGGTTATGACATAAAGCACGCGGAGCTCGCCAAGAAGACGCTTGACATCTCAGTGTGGGACTACGACATGGGAAAATCCAACGATTTCATCGGTGAGTTCTCGGTTTCAAACAAACGATCCTAATCTGACCCTGGGTCTCATGTCTGTTGGACAGAACACAGGAGGGAAAATCATGTTGTCTACAGTTGTAAACATCCATGAACTCAGAAACCACAAACCTCTGGAAGACAGAGCCTGAAAAACACATTTACCATCATCAGTGGTGGAAAGTAACTAAGTATTTGTACTTTGTTACTGTACTTAAGTAATTTTTTACTTTACTTAAGTAAAAATAATAGCTCATACTTTCTACTCTGACTCCATGTTGCAGCTGTTACCTGTTCTTTCTCCTCCACTACATGTCTCCAGTGTCTGTAGTTCCTTGTTCCATGTGATGAACACAGTGCTGGACTGATGTGAGGTCAGACTCTGCATGGAGCTGGTGTCACGCTGCCAGCTGTGTTTCTATAATGAGCCTCAGTCATGATGCTGGTGCTCTGGCTCAGTGAGCTAACTAGTTAGCTGCTGTCTGCTAACACAGGTCCATTAATGTCTGATGAACATGAATCATCACATGAATCTACAGCAGGAACACTGACACAGTAAACATGCTGAATGCCTGTTTGTTATCAGCAGCCTCTCTGTTCACTTGATGCCCACAGCCTGCCTCATGACACACAGACCTGTCCATAGCTGCTTCTGGACTGAACATGGACATTAACTACACATGCTCCATTTTCATTTAAGATGATTTCTTTGATTATTTTAACCTGTTCAGATCCTTTGCAATGGAAATCAATCATATACAGTGCCTTGCGAAAGTATTTGGCCCCCTTGAACTTTGTGACCTTTTGCCACATTTCAGGCTTCAAACATAAAGATATAAAACTGTAAGTTTTTGTGAAGAATCAACAACAAGTGGGACACAATCATGAAGTGGAACGAAATTTATTGGATATTTCAAACTTTTTTAACAAATAAAAAACAGAAAAATTGGGCGTGCAAAATTATTCAGCCCCCTTAAGTTAATACTTTGTAGCGCCACCTTTTGCTGCGATTACAGCTGTAAGTCGCTTTGGGTATGTCTCTATCAGTCTTGCACATCGAGAAACTGGAATTTTTGCCCATTCCTCCTTGCAAAACAGCTCGAGCTCAGTGAGGTTGGATGGAGAGCGTTTGTGAACAGCAGTTTTCAGATCTTTCCACAGATTCTCGATTGGATTCAGGTCTGGACTTTGACTTGGCCATTCTAACACCTGGATATGTTTATTTGTGAACCATTCCATTGTAGATTTTGCTTTATGTTTTGGATCATTGTCTTGTTGGAAGACAAATCTCCGTCCCAGTCTCAGGTCTTTTGCAGACTCCATCAGGTTTTCTTCCAGAATGGTCCTGTATTTGGCTCCATCCATCTTCCCATCAATTTTAACCATCTTCCCTGTCCCTGCTGAAGAAAAGCAGGCCCAAACCATGATGCTGCCACCGCCATGTTTGACAGTGGGGATGGTGTGTTGAGGGTGATGAGCTGTGTTGCTTTTACGCCAAACATAACGTTTTGCATTGTTGCCAAAAAGTTTGATTTTGGTTTCATCTGACCAGAGCACCTTTTTCCACATATTTGGTGTGTCTCCCAGGTGGCTTGTGGCAAACTTTAAACGACACTTTTTATGGATATCTTTAAGAAATGGCTTTCTTCTTGCCACTCTTCCATAAAGGCCAGATTTGTGCAGTACACGACTGATTGTTGTCCTATGGACAGAGTCTCCCACCTCAGCTGTGGATCTCTGCAGTTCATCCAGAGTGATCATGGGCCTCTTGGCTGCATCTCTGATCAGTCTTCTCCTTGTATGAGCTGAAAGTTTAGTGGGACGGCCAGGTCTTGGTAGATTTGCAGTGGTCTGATACTCCTTCCATTTCAATATTATCGCTTGCACAGTGCTCCTTGGGATGTTTAAAGCTTGGGAAATCTTTTTGTATCCAAATCCAGCTTTAAACTTCTCCACAACAGTATCTCGGACCTGCCTGATGTGTTCCTTGTTCTTCATGACGCTCTCTGTGCTTTAAACGGACCTCTGAGACTATCACAGTGCAGGTGCATTTATAAGGAGACTTGATTACACACAGGTGGATTCCATTTATCATCATTAGTCATTTAGGTCAACATTGGATCATTCAGAGATCCTCACTGAACTTCTGGAGACAGTTTGCTGCACTGAAAGTAAAGGGGCTGAATAATTTTGCACGCCCAACTTTTCTGTTTTTTATTTGTTAAAAAAGTTTGAAATATCCAATAAATTTCGTTCCACTTCATGATTGTGTCCCACTTGTTGTTGATTCTTCACAAAAAAATACAGTTTTATATCTTTATGTTTGAAGCCTGAAATGTGGCAAAAGGTCACAAAGTTCAAGGGGGCCAAATACTTTCGCAAGGCACTGTATATTCAGTGTGTGAGTACTTTTACTTTTAAGTACATTTAAAAGCACTTAAGACTTTTACTTAAGTAGGATTGTTGATACTTGAGTATATATTTTGCTGGGTATTTGTACTTTTACTTAAGTACCAAGCTTCAGTACTTCCTCCACCACTGACCATCATGCAACCCGTCTCCTGTCTGCCTCCAGGTGGCTGTCAGTTGGGCATCCAGGCTAAGGGGGAGTGTCTGAAGCACTGGTACGAGTGCCTCAAGAACAAAGACAAGAAGATCGAGCGCTGGCACGTTCTGCTGAACGACAGCAGCCTGAACATCGAGGATTAAAAGCCCGTCTGTGTGATTCCATTCTCTTCCTGTTCATCACCGTCCTCCACAGATATTTATCGTCTGTGCATTTGTTTGTTTGTTTGTTTGTTTGTTGTTTCCTGCAGTCTTCAGGTGACCAGCTTGGATGTTGACCTTTTGTTAAGAGGAGTTTATCATATCACACGATGAACATACCTCTCCTGACATGCGGTGACAGTTGAACTTGAGTGACTCTCACACTTTATGGTGACCATAAGATCTGCGTTATCACCGTCATGAAGTCAGTGTGTTGTAATGAAGTGTGCCTCAGACCCAGCAGAGGAGATCCGGTCTGACCTCCTTCCTCCATGTTGATCAGATCACATGTTCTCAGTCAGTCAACACAGCGTTGTGTTAGTGTGCATCGTGTTGAGTATTACACACAGATAAAGATGTCGCTGCATGTGTGAGTCCGTCAGGCCCAAAGTGCTTCTGCATGATGTTCTATGCAGACCTGATCTGCACACAGACCCCCCCCCCTCTCTGATATGGATGCATGTCTAAACTCATACTGTACAAACAAAATAAACACGTGGCTCATAAGTGAAGACGCCTCCAGCACTTCCGCTCTTATATGTTGTGTGACATGGCAGAAACTTTGTCTGAATCAGGCGAGGTTTGGACCAATCAGCTGAGGCAGACACGCGGCGCAGAATTCCCTGAACTTTGGCTTCTCTTGATAAAAACGTCTTCCCTCCAACTGGGTGAAAGTTCCTGAACTTGCTGCACTCTTGACGGCTCTGCCCTTGAACCAAAGCTGAAGATATGATCTGTGATTTTCATTTCATCTATCAGCAGAGTAAATATTTACATGTCACAAAAAGCAGCCGATCAATACGTCCGATCAGACAACGCTGCACGGAAATAACCTGCACAGAAATAACCGACAGAATGTGCAAAACAAACAGTGGCGCTGCCTTATAGACCGTGTGTGACAGATATAGATACATATACAGCATCTGACTCAGACTGAGCTCTGATCAGTTTGACAACACCAGATCCACACAGTGCAGCAACGCAACAGCTAGCAGGCTACGGCTAGCTTCTTTGCTTGCTAATGTTATCAGTAACAAAGTGCTATTTGAGTGGATGAAAGCATTTAATTCATCCAAAACACCGGGACTAGCCTGGTTGCTAAATTAGCTGGCTAGTAAATTGCCTTATTAACAAATAGTGTGGCTAAGTTACAGCTAGCTGGCTAAGGCTAACATGCTGCATTGCTAATGTGGTGTCTGGCAAAGTGCTATTGAAGTGTATATGTTAGCTGGTTAGCATTAAGACACAATTAATGAAATGGATTAAAAGGATGCTAACTGTAGTTCACTTAATGACCACAGGGGTCACTGTTGACAGTTTTATTTTTTATTCCAACTTCTAGACAAGAACACACAAAAAACAACGACAAGGGTAAAACATGATGCAAACATGACAACAACATACAACAAAGCAAAAGGTGTCTTTAAAACACAGCCTGGAAACTAGATCTAATGTGATACAAAGTCAACACAAACCACTGAAACAACAACAAACACACAACAAGGTCAGAATCTGTCAATCAATATCAATTAGTTTGTCACATTTAGAGCCAGCTGTGTATTCAGGGCGTGTCTGTCACTCATCAACAGCCTGTGTGTGTGTCTGTCTGTCTGTGTGTGTGTGTGTCTGTATGTGTGTGTGTGTGTGTGTCTGTCTGTATGTGTGTGTCTGTCTGTGTCTGTCTGTATGTGTGTGTGTCTGTCTGTATGTGTGTGTCTGTCTGTATGTGTGTGTGTGTGTCTGTCTGTGTGTGTGTCTGTCTGTATGTGTGTGTGTCTGTCTGTATGTGTGTGTGTGTTTGTGTGTGTCTGTATGTGTGTGTCTGTGTGTCTGTATGTGTGTGTCTGTCTGTATGTGTGTGTGTGTGTCTGTGTGTGTCTGTGTATCTGTCTGAGTGTGTGTGTGTGTCTGTCTGTATGTGTGTGTGTGTCTGTCTGTATGTGTGTGTGTGTCTGTCTGTGTGTGTGTGTCTGTCTGTATGTGTGTGTCTGTGTGTCTGTCTGTGTGTGTGTGTCTGTGTGTGTCTGTCTGTCTGTATGTATGTGTCTGTGTGTGTGTCTGTCTGTATGTGTGTGTCTGTCTGTATGTGTGTGTGTGTGTCTGTCTGTGTGTGTGTCTGTCTGTATGTGTGTGTCTGTCTGTCTGTGTGTGGGTCACTCGCAGTGATGTAGGGCAGAGAGAGAGACGCTGTGTGATGTTTGGCGCGCTGATAGGTCATGTGGCTGATTCGGATGTTGTGTTCGTTTTAGATCCACCCGCGCGCCCTCCTCTTCTTCCTCCTCCTCCTCCTCCTCCTCCTCCTCCTCCTCCTCCTCTTTTAAAACCGACCCGGTGTGTGTGGGTCTGTCACAGACTCCTCAGACTGGATTTGTTTCAGAGTCTCTGATCTCTCTCCGCTCCATCACGCGCCATCATGACGCACATCGCTCCTCTCGTTGCGCTCGTGGTTTCGCTCCTCAGCAGGACCGGATCTGCTGGATCCGGGGGGGTCCTCTGCACCTGGACCAAAGTCACACCTGACCAGCGCGTGCACTACAGCTTCCTCCGGAGCGGCGCTGCATCTCTGCGGCTGTACCACAGCGTCTGGTCCGGCGGTGAGCGCGCTCTGCTGGGCTGCACTTGGAGCGATGACGCGGCACTGATCCAGGACTACCGGTCTGTGTGCCGGGAGCGCGCGCACGACTTCTCTGACCATCTGCACCCCTATTTGGACTCCGTGTTGGAGGCGGAGAAGGAGCAGTGCGTGCCTCTCGCGGAGCTGGAGGGGCACGTGGGGAGGAGGCCTGTGAGGAGCGTGGGTGATGAAGATGAGAGGTCAGAGGTCACGACACATCAGCGCGTGAAGCGCGGCTTCATTGTGCCTGGAACTCTGTGGTGCGGCTCCGGCAACAAGGCGCCATCTTATGCAGATCTGGGTACGTTTGCTTCTTACTATTGGTTAATGCAGGGTTTCCCAATGTATGGCCTGACACCCCTTTAGGGGCCGCTGGGATAAACAGCAGGATCCACAGGGACAGGGACTACATCTGTTTTCATGGGAGCAGACACTGGAGAGGAGGGTGGGTGAGGGATGAGGGGGCTAGTTTTTATCCAATCATGGACCTTCTGGCAATAGTTGCCAACATAAGGGTCAAAACCCCTAAAAGGGCCTCTGGAAAAAGTTGAGCGTCCCCCATAAAATTAAAGAGATAAGGGACAAGGAGCAGACACTGGGGAGCAGGTGGACACCAGGACCAGCTAAGCTTAGCCAGGTAAGTCCCTCTAGAACACCCTTTAAAGGATTCTGATCAGATTAAATGGATCAGGGATTAAATGATAAGATTACAGGAAACAGAAGCTTCATCAGTTTATTGTTGGGGGATCAGATCCTGGAGAGCCGGGCTGCTTTTTATGCTTCAACATCTCCTTCATGTCTTGTTTGACTGAAGACAGGCAAAGGTGCTACCCTGGCTCACTGACCCATCTAGTGGTATAAAGCGGTATTGTGCAGTAATGAGGTCAGGGGCTAGCTCCTTAGCGTGCTAACTTGTGCCTGTGCTCCTCCTGCAGGTGTGTTTTCAGACACTGACAGCTGCTGCCGGGAACACGACCAGTGCAAACACACCATCCTGTCCTTCCACTCAGAGTTCGGTGTCTTCAACAGCAACATCTTCACCATGTCTCACTGCGACTGCGACAACCAGTAAGCACCCGCACCCCGAAGACACCCAGCACACGTCTGATGTGTGTGTGTGTGTTTCATTCTCCGTCCGTGTGTCTGCAGGTTCCACAGTTGTCTGAAGAACGCTAACGACAGCATATCTGGCGTGGTGGGATACACCTTCTTCAACCTGCTGAAGATGCACTGCTTCAGGTTCTCCCACAGACTCCAGTGTTCTCAGAGGAACTGGTTTGGAATGTGAGTGCAGGTTTGGATTCATACAGAGAACGAGCATTAGAAGCTAACAGCTAATGCTACGCTACGCTATAAACTACAGCATGGTCACATGACTACAACGTTTACAAGTTTACTGACATCATTTGTAGTCCCATTTAGCCACTTGTTAGCATTTAGCCTGTTAGGACTTTAGTGAGGATTTCCCCCTCTGCTTTGACTTCCAGGTGTAAAGAGACTAAAATGGCGCTGTACGCGGAGGTCTACCCCCCCACGCTGTACGAGTCCGCCGACCCTGCAGACGTCAGCCTGAACATCAGCATGAACTCCACCACCACACCCGCAGCACTCCTGGACACATCATCAGAGCCCCACCTGTCCTCCGTCCCCGTCCCCACACCCACCGCCTCCGTCTCCACCGCCGTGGAGACCACCACCGCCGTGGAGACCACCACCGCCGTGGAGACCACCACCGCCGTGGAGACCTCCACGGTGGTGACCACCACCGCCGTGGAGACCACCACCGCCGTGGAGACCACCACCGCCGTGGAGACCACCACCGCCGTGGAGACCACCACCGCCAAATCCCGGGACTCCTCCACGGAAACGTCCTGCAGCGTCTACAAGGATCTGGACGAGTGCAAGTACAAGATCCGGCCCCAGCGGAGGAAACACGGCCTCCACAACACCGAGCCCAGGACGCTGTACCACTGCAACTGCACCAGCAGGTACACAAACAAACAACAAACAACTGTTTGTGTTTATGAATCATATGCAGAGGGTGGAGGAGGATGATGTCACACGCTCAGAGTCAATATTTACATATGTGGTAACAGTGCACTGTCAGACGTGGTGTGATGTTTCATAACACTGAACCAGGCCACACACACAGACACACACACACACAGACACACACACACACACACACACACACACACACACACACACACATACACACACACACAGACACACACACATACACACACACAGACAGACACACACACAGCCACACACACAGACAGACAGACACACACACACACAGACATACACACAGACACACACACAGACAGACACACACACAGCCACACACACAGACAGACACACACACAGCCACACACAGACACACACACACAGACAGACACAGACATGCACAGAGACACACAGACACACACACAGACACACACACACACACAGACACACACACAGACACACACACAGACAGACAGACACACACACACACACACAGACACACACACACACACAGACACACACACACACAGACACACACACACACACAGACAGACACACACAGCCACACACAGACACACACGGTGTCACACTCTTACATAAGGTGCTCTGAATATTTCACGTCCTTGGACATCACACACAACATGTATTTGGTGTGTGTGTGTGTGTGTGTCTGTGTGTGTCTGTCTGTGTGTGTGTGTCTGTGTGTGTCTGTCTGTGTGTGTGTGTGTGTGTGTGTGTGTGTCTGTGTGTGTGTGTGTGTCTGTGTGTGTGTGTGTGTGTCTGTCTGTCTGTGTGTGTGTCTGTGTGTGTGTCTGTGTGTGTGTGTGTCTGTGTGTGTGTGTGTGTGTCTGTGTGTGTCTGTCTGTGTGTGTGTGTCTGTGTGTGTCTGTCTGTGTGTGTGTGTGTGTGTGTGTGTGTGTCTGTGTGTGTCGGTCTCTGACATCTCACTGTTTGTCTTCTAGATTATTCCAGAGTCTGGCCTCACAGAGACAGCTGTCCAAGGTGCAGTCTGTCCTGCTGGGACAAGTGTCTCCGTCCTGCTTCCTGCTTCAGGACTGCTCAGCTGCCAACAGGTCACTGATCATATTTATGGATTATATTTGTCATTATTATCAGAATCAGAATCAAAAATACTTTATTGATCCCAGGGGGAAACTGCATTCATTCCAGGTGCTCCATGTATACTCAAAATAACAGGGTAGAATATAAAATAAGGTAAAATAGTAAGAGTAGAATAAATAAAATTCTAAACATTAATAAACATTCAAGTTAAATGTCAGTGTGTCAGTAATTTATATACAGTTAGTTTAGTCCAGAGCTTCTCAAACTAGGGCTCAGTGCCCCACAGGGGGGTCACTGGGTGGATGTGCTGGGTCCTGAGGTGATGGAGAGGAACAGATGAAGGAAGAGGAGGAAAAAAAAGAAGGGAGGAAGAAATAGAGGAGCAAGGAGACCGAAAAAGAGGAGGAGGGCGAGAAGAAGAGGGTGGAGGAGGAGGAGGAGGAGGTGAAGAAAAGGAGGAGGAGGAGAAAAGAGAAAAAGGACTCTGTATGTGACTCTGCCTCATCTCACAGGTGCTCGGCGGTGCTGGTGAAAGCTGACCTTCCTCAGCGGGACGTGGAGGAGCAGCGCCATCTGCAGGCCGTAACGCTGAAGGTCAGGAGGCCGAACACCAGGAGAGCCAGGAGGAGAGACGGAGCCGTGAGGCTCCACAAGCTGTGTGTCAGGATGAGCCGACCCAGAAACCAGAGTCCACCCGCGGGGACGGAGCTGTCCCGGTGAGGACGCCACAGGGGGACACGCAGCTCAGCGTTACACCAGGCGTCATGGAATAAATATGTTTATTTTTACACTTAATACAGATTATTTTTGGTCAGATTTATTTGAGTCTCAGCATCAGTTTCATTCAGTCTTATTTATGCTGAACACCTTGAAATATTGTACTGTTGTGTATTTATATGTGTAGTTATCCTGCTGCATGTCCTGTTAGTGACGTTCAGCACACGTTGTACTTTGTAAGTATTTGTATTGTACTGTATGAGTTTCACAGCAACACAGAGATGTAAATATGTATAAATACTTGTAAATAAATGGTTAAATAGTTAAAATAAATTAATACAACAATGGTTTAAAAAGAAGTCATGTTTAAACATTCATATTAGTGTTGGGCAGCAGTGGCTCAGTGGTGGAGCAGGGTCCAATGAGCGGAAGGTCGGTGGTTCGATCCCAACTCCTCCCGAGTCGTTGTTGTTGTGTGTCCTTGGGCAAGGCAGTGTACACTCACTGGAGTGTGGCGCTCTTTGCTGGGAAGCCTTACGCAATTTCCCTGATGGGATTATTAACCCTCATGGACTGTTCGCAAACACTACCCTAATGTGTTGTTCGGGGACAAAAATGTCCCCTAACTTTAACGGTTTTAAAAATCTATTAGATAAATATTTTTTTGAAATTTTTTTTGCATAGACCTTTTAATTAACTTCAGTTCTAATCAACAGTACTGAAGTTAATTAAAAGGTCTATGCAAAAAAAATTTCAAAAAAATATTTATCTGATATATTTTTAAAACCGTTAAAGTTAGGGGACGTTTTTGTCCCCGAACAACACATTAGGGGGTAAAATTTGCTCACAGTGTACTGTTGACCTATGAAAAATTTTAAAATCATATTAAAAAAAATTATGTAAAATTAAGCTTGTTGAGGAAAAATGATTCAATTTGTTCACATATTGACAAAGTTATGGCCAAAATAAACAGAAAAATTTCTCTCAGAGGACAAAAATGTCCCAAACAGTCCATGAGGGTTAAAGTATTTCCAAAAAAAAAAAACAATTAGTATTTGAGCTGTTTGTATGCTAATGCTAACAGGAGGCAGCAGCTACATGCTTTTTTTTTATAAACTTTATCAAAGTTTAAAGGCTTTTGTTTAATGTTCTCTCCTCCACCACCTCCTCCTCGCTGTAATGAATATCTGTCAGGTAACTCAACTCCCCTCTGATGTCATGGGGGTAGCTGAGAGCTGGCGGCCGTGGAGCAGACCGGATCCCCGCCTCCTGGCGGACCAACATTCCGCTGCGGCTGCGGGAACATGGCGCACTCAGTCTGGATCAACTTTCGCCGAGAAACGCTTCGGAGGATCTCCGTGTAGCACGCAGGTCTCCTCATCTGTGGATTATCGATCAGTATCGATCAGCGTGGGGACGTCACCGTGAGCAGAGCCTCTGTCTGTCCGTCCGTCCGTCTGCGGGATGAAAGTTTGGATCTAGCGGAGATGGAAAAGCAGAGAGCGCGGAGGGAGAAGGTGGGTACGGCCGCCTCATCCGCTCCGGGTCCCGGCTGTAGAGCCGCAGCCGGGACCCGGAGCCTCAACAACACAACTCATCTGCTTTTAACACTTCTCATTCACACCGCGGGAAGATTTTAAAACATTTAAGGTTTCACAAAGTTTAAAGGAAGCTTCTTAACATCTGTATTCAGAGCGCAGGGGCAGAAAAACGCCTCAAAACCAGATGTGCAGGGAGACAGGAGGCATTTAAAGACAAACATTTAAGGAGAAATGTCTCAAAGCTGAACACACACACACACACACACACACACGTTCAGGAGGGATGAACAGCAGAGTTTTAAGTTTTCACTTTGTTCCAGAAATATTTAACCACAAACATCTCAAATCAACATTAAGACAAAACAAACACACAAACAACATGGCAGCTGAGGACAAATGAGTTTTATGACTTTATAAAGTTTACCTAAACACACACACACACACACACACACACACACACACACACACACACATACAGACACACACACAGACACACACACAGACACACACATACAGACACACACACACAGTGTCCACATGCTGTAATGAGCACTCTGCACTTTAAAGTTTTATAATCTGCTTTTGTCGTGTCTGTCAGGATGCTTTTGAACTTTTAAACTGGGGCGGTTAGCGTAGCTTAGCATAAAGACTGGAAATAAAGCCTGTCCCTGTGTGCTGTGTAGCTTTAACTACAAGGCTAAGCTAACCTGGCTCTGATTTTTTAACACTATGTTGTAAATATGCCACACTAGGCTAGGCTAAGCTAAGCTCGCCTTGTAGTTTCATATTTCCAGTTCCAGCTCCCGAGATATCTGAGATATTTTGACATGGTCCGCCCTCAGGTGGCCGCTTGTGGAACTGCAGTCTGTAGCCCTTCCCCCTCAGCTGCGGCGCTCCATCCTTACGTCTTTTGTTTGTGGGTTTATTCCTGCGGCGCGCTGCTTCGCCGTCTCACCTACAGCATGTGTTACATGATCAGAATGTTGCGTTCAGGGACCGTTTCCTGTTTCAGGTGTTTCTGTCTGACTGTTGTAAGTAGTGGACAGCCTGTGACTCGCTGACTGGGCGTCATAGTACAGGACAGAGGGGAAGTGTGTGTGTGTGTGTACAGGATATTCATGTTGTGTTCCGGCCCCTGTTGTTGCTCTGTGTTTCTGAGTGTGTGTTGATCAGACACATCGCTGTCAGAGGAAACGTGATGCTGCCTGACTTTGTGTTGCTGTCAACCTGTCAGCTGTCTGTGTGCGTGTAGAACAAAGTGGCAGCATCATTAACAAGCAGCAGCAGCAGCAACCGAAGCAACACACGGCCTCCTGTTGAAGCCCACGGTTACCTAATGTCACCATAGAAACAGAAGATGTATACATAAAAATACACAAAATGTAACCACAGCTACTGTAATCTGCTGCTAGCTTTTGCAGAATTAAACCCTGGTCGAATCCTATTGATCCAACTTGATGCTAACAAGCCTAGCATGTTAGCAGGAATTGTCCTGAATATATAAATCAAGATTTAAACATGTTCATATTATGCTCAGTAGTTCAAATAATCATGTTTATCTTCTGAAATATCATATGTTTTCCTAAATCTAATAATGCACCTTAAAGGACCAGTGTGTGAAGTTTAGTGCCATCTAGTGGAGAGGCTGCAGACTGCAGCTAACTGAATACCCCTCAGTGTTCAGGGTCAGGGCCATGTTTGAACCTGTTAGGCTTCTGATGGTACCCACCATTCCTTATACTGTGAGGTGAGGAGAGTCTCAGCAGGAAGGACAGATGCATTCTGGGAAGAACTGGCTGACCTTTAATGAGGAAACGTTCAAAAACACACATCAAAGGGTGTAGGAGTGTAAAAACCCACCCAGCTACAAACAGGCTGATTTCAGTGTGTTATTTATGAACTGTATTCCAGTACAGCACTAATAGGCTTACAGAGATTTATGCAGCAGTTCACACACACACACACACACACACATGAAATATGTTTCTCTTTGTTTATTTCAGCAAACGCTGCCGCGGTAACACGTTCCAACAGCTCTGCTTTATGTCACATTATTCATATCTGAGACAAAGTTTCATAACAACATCCATGAGGATCATAACGCAGCGAAGAGGCGAAGAGAAGAAAGCACCTCGAACTCCAGAGAAAGATGGCGCCTGCAACAAGCTTCTCCACCTTTTTATTTGTTTACACATTTTCAAACACGCAATTCAGACTCAAGGGGGCGCCACAAGCAAAAACACGACTCGCTCCAAGGCTTCAAAAAGTCCACGGGTCTGATTTACCCCCACGCACGGCTCCATCATGCCTGGTTAATGATGATTTTTAGGTCAGAATGCTGATGTCAGTGCCAGCAGAGGATGCAGCTGATGATGGGGAACATTTCAGCCTTTGATGCTAACATTAGCTCGTGTTCTTTAGCCGTCAGATCGTCCTGCTGTGTTTGTTTGTTTGTTTCTCTTAAAACTCCGCCGCCTGTCGCCGGACTCGAGCTGAATTATTTAAAAACAAGCTGTTGTGGAGACATCGTGCTCGTGTGTGCGTTCTGAAGCTGAGAACACAGAGTGGATGTTTGACAGTGTGTTTCCTGAAGTTTCTTCTTCTCAGAACT
Source organism: Parambassis ranga (assembly GCF_900634625.1). NCBI lineage: Eukaryota > Metazoa > Chordata > Actinopteri > Ambassidae > Parambassis > Parambassis ranga. Next base: position 15,778,264 of record NC_041032.1, read on the forward strand.
TTCTGTCTGTTCTTTCCTCTCAGTCAGAACCGTTGGGTGAAGTTTTGGGAATCCCTCCAGTCTGCATATTTTCACTGTGTAACAAACAATTCAAGCAGTGTGTGTGTGTGTGTGTGTGAGGGGGGAATAGAGACAGAGATAATGAAGGCCTTGGTGTAAGCTCTGGTGAAAGGACAAATTTGGAAACGCCAGATCAGAGAGCAGCTCCGGGACGTTTTACACACAGTCTGAATGAGAAGAGCAGAACCGGCAGCCCGGCCGCTCTCTGAGGAATTCCAGCCGTTACCGCCGAGCACAACAGAAGAGTGCACGCAGCAGCTCCGTCTCATATCATGCAAATCAGGCTTCGGTAGAAGTTTTTTTTGTGACTTATGTAACAACAGCTGAAAGCTACGACTTTTAAAGCTTATTTTTATTCCTCAAGTAATCTGAGTAACAGAAATCCTCTGAGGACAACAGAACCAGACACAGGTTCAGTTCCAGGCTGTAAAACGGGATTATTCCTGTGTAATGTTTGACGTCTAACATGGGGGGTTAATCAGGACTGAGTCACGCTTGTAGCCACCCCCCAGAGGCCATGGGGGGAACTGCAGGTTATGACTTCTGCGTAGTAAACACTCGACTGATTATGTTGGATCAGTGAAGAAAATTAAATGAAAAATTGAAATATTGAAATGAGCCAGAGACAGCCTCCGGTGGCCATTTGTGGAACTGCAAGCTCTTGGTGGGAGAGTTGACTGTTCAGGTGAAGCATCATCTGTGCCTGTCAGTTCTGGTTTTAACCCTCTCAACACTCTGCCCTCCTTGGCAACAAGCAGGAAGCCATGATGGCCTCACAGCAGTCACATGACCAACATTCAGCGAGTTTCTGTCTGAACAGGATTACTGGAATAAATGTTCCTCTTCCTCTTTTCTTCTTCCTCTCTCCTCAGTTCTCTCTGTTTGGCTCTCGCTCCGCCAGCAGGACCACCAACCCCCCCTCTTCATCCTCCTCCTCATCCTCTCCTGTGAACCATTCTGCGCCGGCGGTGAAGAGGTCGGACCGACTCCCCAGCACCGCCGCCCTCAGCAAAGCTGAATTCCTGGAGCGAGTGCGCCGCAGTAACCAGGCCTGCCAGCAGGGGGAGTTCGCGCTGGCTGTGCGTCTGTACAGCGAGGCTTTAACTGCCGACCCGCAGAACTGCATCCTGTACAGCAACCGCTCGGCGGCGTACCTGCGGCTGGGTCAGTACAGCACCGCGCTGGACGACGCCATCAAGGCTCGACTCATCAACCCCAAATGGCCGAAGGTAGGAGCTGCGACGCACGCGCCGTATGAAAGTGTGGATGATGGTGCGGTGTGTTCCTGCTGATGTTTGTGCCTTTGCATGTTTGACGAGTGTCCTAAACACACACAGTGTGTGAGGCTGACAAGAAAACCGATCCAGCTAGATTTGGTGTAGGACCATGTAGCTTCGTGTCAACAAGCAGACCGTGCCTGTGGTGATCTGGTGGCGACCCGCCGCTCTGCTGAGTGTATTATTTTGATGGTAAATGTGTCAAAGTCTACCAATAAAATCCAGCAGGCAGAAAGTCAGACCCCAGAGTGTCATATAGAACACTACACGACATCAGTGTGGGCGAGGAGAGGTTTTCCTTTGAAAGCACAGACGCCTCTGGTTGTTGTGGTTTGTGTGGTTAGATACAAGCTGTGTGGGTTTTAGCCCCAGTATTAGGCTGTTTGGTTACAGTAGAAGCACTTTGGATCAGGCCTGGGTTAAGGTTGATCTGCAGGGTCCTCTTGGTTGTGTTTTTATGTGTGGATCCTCAGGGCTAAGGTCAGGCCGGAGTTGGACTGCTGTCTGTAACCTTCTGTGACGTCAGTGCAGCATTGTTTGACAGAACGATCAATCCATCATCAATGACCAGTTGGACACGTTACCTGAACATTTTGCAGACATTGGTGTCAACAAACAGACACTTGTGTCGTTGCTGCTTCTGATGTTACCGTGTGAAGAGTCTGGGTTTTTTGAGCTGGCTAACATGTTAGCAGCATCTGTCACGGTGACAGCCATGTCCGGAGCAGTCTTCAGGGACTGAGCTGGGGTTTTGTTGAGCAGTGAGGGATGGAGGCTCCTCTCAGAGGGGAAGCAGGCAGCCAGGAGCCCGGCCTGCCAGGCTGCTTCAGTCTGGACGGCTGGGGCCGGGCCAGCTCCACTCCACTTCCTTTCTCTGTGTGAGAGAATGGACGGAAGTGGTGTGTGTGTGTCTCTGTGTGTGTGTGTCCGTGTGTGTGTCTCTGTGTGTGTTTGTGTGTCTGTGTGTGTGTGTTTGTGTGTGTGGCAGCTCTGTTGTTTTGTTTGTGAAGCCCCGGCCAGGCCTTGGCCTGAATCTGGCACTTTAAAGACAATAACAGCAGCAGCATTCCTGTGCGCGCGCCTGTATAGCGGCGGTGTCATGGCAGTGAGCTCACCGCAGCATTCGCCGCGGGTCAGAGGCGAGGTCGAGCCTAATGAAGTGCCAATAAGAAAGAGAGTCTTTCTCAGGGGGGACGCTTACTTCTGCCTGACTTCCTTCTTTCTGCCCTTCGCTCTCCTTTTTTTCTGCTCGCCTCCCACACTCTGCCCCACCGCCGCCGCCGCCGCCGCTGTTGTTGGCACAACACACACTTTAGGCATCTCACACACACAAAAAGAGCGATTTGGTCATGGGAACAGAGGGGTGTAGCTGGTCAGAAGTTGCATTTGTTTGCGTGCTGATCCTGATAAGGACGCTGCGTTCTGAGGCTGTTTGTCTGTCGGTGCAGGTCTGAGAACGTCTTTTGTTTCTTTGTGATTCAAATGAAGTGACATCACAGGAGTGAATCCGCTGCAGGAGCGAGAGCCTCTCTCAGCCGGGTTTGTTGTCGTCTGCACACTCTGCCTTTGTGTGTTCGTGGGAAGAGTCTTTCAAAGAGAGATTTGTTTTCCTGCACGCAGGTGAATTTTATTCATTCTGATCAGGAACTTTAACAAACTGCTCACACTGCAGAGACGTCTGATGTGGCAGAAACGTTTAGGGAGGAGAAAAGACAGAATAGGAGGATTATTAAATAAAGATGGACGAACCTCCTGTGAGGAGTGTGGAGGCTCCAGCTGTCACCACCTTTCAAGCTTCGCCTAAACTCCCAGTTAATCCAGATACAGGCAAAGAGGTCACATCCTTGATTCTGCATATTTGAAGCCTTAAAATGATGTAAACAGTTGAGTTATGTGTCAGTTATCGCAGTGCATTTCCAGGGCCAGTCTGGGTCAGCCTGGATAATCCACGGTGCCTTTTGAAGTTTGGATTAGCTGGGTTAACTGGGGCACACTTTTGCTCAGGCATGAAGGTGTTAATGTTGATGTATTGAGATGTATTAACGCCTCTTAAAATAAGAGGCGTCCACACTCCGAGCGGCTCTGCTGTGGGAGTATCAGTGCGGCTCATCAGCGAGCGCCGGAGCCTCTGAAGTGGGATCGGAGCAGCTGGCGGCCTGCTCGTGGCTCTGGCCCCGCTCCGCTCAGGCTTCCCCTGTCATTAGGAAAGTGCTCCTTAACCACGCGCTGCAAAAATATTACCAACGTACATGCAGAGGCCGCCGTCTCTTTAAGTGGCACAGAAACGGGCTGTTCGGGACGCCTCCCCACATGACAGAGTTTATATTATAACCTGATCTAAGACTCAGTTTCCTCGTGTTTGGGTTCCTCCCTGCTCCGGAGAACTCACGGTCCCATGACTCCACGGCTGAAACTGTGTCAGGCAGAGCTCGGAGTGGGTCAGTGGGCTAATCCAGGTCTAACACAAGTCAATACAGATACAATAATACAAGCCTTGAAGAAAGCTCTGTTTATTGTTGTAGCTTTTAACTCTAAATGACACACTTCTCTCCAGGAAACCACCTTTCAGGGGAATATTAGGAGCTTAGGAAGCAAAACAAAGCATCAGTGACTTTCCATTGTGCCTTTCAGAAGGTAAAAACATGCACTGGAGCAGCCACTAGAGGGCAGCACTGACATGTTGGACAAAAACCGCCTGGCACCTCACAGAGCCCCGACACAACTTCTCCTTTGTGACAGCAGCCCTCTCATGACCCACATCACATGAGGCTTTGCAGCACAAACATGCCGTTAAATCGGAGCCAGACTGCCCCAGACCTCACCTCCTCCTTTATGGCTGATAACAGCCGCAGATGAAGCTGCTTTTAACGTGATAACATATCAAAACGTGCACACCAGCACCACGTTCTCCTGCAGGATCTGATGAGTTTTGCCTAGAAGTACTCGTGGGTCTAATCTGGAGATGTGCTGCAGCGTCTGCGCTTGCAGCCGGACCCGAGCTGCTGTCTCAGCATCCGTGCGGAGCTGCTGGAGTCTTTTCTGCCCGTCCTTTATCCTCCCTCTGCGTACATCTGTCTCGCACACAGCTGGGCGCCGCGCTGCTGTCTGAGCAAAGAGATCTGCAGAGGAAGGAGAAAGATAAGAGCAGGGGGAGATAATGGAGGAGGAGTGACTCGGCTGGATGTGAACATGGCTGCTATCAGAGTGAAACGATTGCCACAGCATCAGGATGTGGGTCACAGCTGTTTTTAAGACTCTAAACACACAGTAATGGCTGTAGCATTAACAAAAGGACTCACAGGGTGATGCCACTACCACAACTTAAACTGTTACTGACAGAGCTTCAGGCTGCATTATACATGTCAGTGTCTTTCCACTGCAGGTGCCCTTTTAGAGATCTATCAGGCCTCTTTTCACCACAGGAACCTTTGACCTTATTGTGTTTGATCGTCAGGGCTTAAATTACTTTCTGGTTCTTCTTCCTGTTGATATGTGACCATAACACAAGTAAAAACAGATTTGGACGGGCGTGTTTTCACTGCAGGAACCACCAGGCCACATTTGCTTTCAGGTCAGGAACTGATCTTTTAGGACTCCTTTAAAAACCTTTATTAGGCCTTTTCCACCAGAGGTATTTTCCCAGGAACTTTTGGAAATAAGAGTGTATATATACACACACTTGTACACAATATGACTCGTTTAAGAGAGGTGTGATTTGACCACGGGAACCTTTGAGCCACTTCAGGGACTGAAGGGTGTGTCTCCACTGCAGGAACTTTGCTCATGGAAATCTGTGGGACAGATTCCAGCGTTTGTGTCTGAGCAGCAGAAACAGCGAGAGGAGCAGGGAGATACAGAGCAGAACAGAGTGACTCACTAATAACAGGCTGTGTGCTGCTATTTCCCGGCCGAGGTGGAGGTTAATGAACAATCACCTCCTCGGGCCTCCTCTGGTGTCTGTGGGAGGTGGGCGGGGTTCAGCCTGAGCATCAAAGAGGGGCGCTCGGTGAACATGATGAGAACTTGAGCTATACAAGCAGCATTCACACCTGGGTCTTTTTTTATTGGTACAATGAAAACGTTTTAGCTAGTTAGCATCAGCTGTCTGAAGCAGGAGGAGGACAAGAGGGACATGGACGAGGAGTCCATGGGGTGTCATGGTCAGATGTTTTCAGGTTCAGATTTGATGATTTGTCCCCTCCAAAAACAGCACAGCCCCAGCAGCAGCCTGATAGGGTGGCGCAGAGGTGTTAAAAACTGCAGTTCACCTTGTAGCCTCTGGGGGCTGCTGTTGATGCTCAGACCTTTCCTCCATGCTGTGATGTAGCCGCTCTCTTTTCTTGAGCTCAGTTTTTGCTCAGTTTGGATTAAAAGAGACATTTTGACAATATTACAACAAGCTTCTCCGCCATTTTCTCAGCTATTATCGCACATGATATGTAGGACAAATTACATATGACCACAGGAGGGCGCTGAAAAACACGTGTTTACAGCATCTTTTTTAATGAAGATTAGATTTTTGCCCTGCATCAACCAGAGCGAGGAAAAAAAAAACCAGGAATCTGAATCAGCGTGTGAACCGTCCTCTACATTAAACCTGGCAGCCACCGTGATTGGCTGCCAGGCTGCCGGGCGATCCAGCTCCAACCAGGCATGTGTGCCACCAACTGTCGGTCTGAGCGGACCTCGGTGAAGAGTATCAATGATAACACAATGATTATCCAGCCTGCTTGTTATTCATCTGAGCCGAGCGCGGGCAGCGGAGGGTTAACGAGCGCAGAGCTCAGCACTCCCTCCATCTGATGGAGTTAATTCTCTGTTCCAGCTTATCTTTAAACACAAAGACAGACTCATGGCTGTGAGTGGAACTCAAGGAACGCTGCGTCATGTGACTCTCGCCCTGTTCATGGTTTACAGCAAAACTAAACAAACCAATAAACATTTTCATCAGAGAGTAAATTCAATCAAATCAAGTCTAATAAGCGTAAATTAAATTTGAATCAGATTTAATAAATCTTTGGTCAATATCCAGTTCACCAGCCTGTCATTACAGGGACAGTGGTCACATGTTGAGGTAGCTGTGCGCCCTCCTGTGGTCATATGAGTAAGTGCATGTAAAAACGCTACAGAAGCTTGTTGTTGATGGGAGAAGTTTTATTGATCATATCAGACTGATACACTGACAGACTTTTTAACACATAATTAGATGCGCTCTGATTAATACATGATCAATAATGAGTGTAGAAATAAGTGTAGATGAATCACAGGCTTCATGTCAGAGGTGTGACTTCATCAGCACCTCCTCTCACATCCAGAGGAGTGTGATGTCAGCTGGCTAAATATGACCTTCACAAGCGTCCCCATGGACTGAGCGCGCTCAGTGTGCACGCCTGTCAGGCGCAGACATGTAATGTGGTGTAGGGTACCTGTTGTGTGTGTGTGTGTGTGTGTGTGTAGTGTGCACACTTTAATACAACCTTGCCATAAGGCATGACCCAATCAAATGAGTTTTCTAAATGGACACACACACACACACACACACACACACACACACCTCTCTTTTCTTCAGTGTGTTGTCGTTTATTACAGTATTTATTGTAAAATGATTTTCGCACAATCAATACAGTGTGTGTGTGTGTGTGTGTGTGTGTGTGTGGGGGGGGGGGGGGTGATAACGTGCTGCTGCTGACTGCAGGATGATCTGTGAGATGTTCACCTCACACATCATAACACACACACACAGACACACACACCATCACCTCATGATAGCGCCTCTTCTTTTATTATTTATAGCTCTGTTATCATCACACAACACGTTTATCGTTCCAGATGTACAACACAAATAATCAGAGCTGAAGATCACAGTTTGATTAAGTCCCTGTCATAAAGTGAAGCTGCACTCTCATTTGGAAATAACTGACAGAAACCTCAAGCTACCAGCCTCACTGACTCCCACCGCAAATCCAAGATGGCTGCTCCACAAGGGCTGACTTTCTGATCTTGATTGAAAAATATCGAGCTTTGAGGTACAAAATAAAGGTACATTTGAAATGTGTGCAGATCATCTTAGTGGACCACGATCTTTCAGTTGGTAGTTACTTTATTTAGTGTAAATATGGAATAAATGAATGAAAAGTATGAAAACATTATTTGAAGGGGATTTAAAGGGTTAAATGACCTCAGATTGTGCCTGTGTGTATGATGATAGTGTGTGTGTTTTCCTTTGTCGTTGTCCTCTCACTGTTCTGAGGCGTTTCTCCGTCACTGATCCTTCCCGCCATCACTGCGTCCTCCAGGCCGACTAATCGATGTCAGAGGCTTTCAGCTCCGTTACACGATCAATCATTTCTATTTTCTGTGTCTTCACAAACACGCAGATAATTTAACACTCACAGAAACACACAGCTGCACAGATCTGATAACCAAACAGTCTCATTTGATTAGTCATGTGACCGCCTCCAGCAGCACCTGACCTTTGACCTCCTGACCTGCATGTCACTGCTACATTTGTACCATTTATTTTGTGTCTGCAGTCAGAGTGTGTGTGTGCAGAATCACTCAGGTATTCAGACAGAGATCAGCTGCAGGTCACACAGAGACTCTCTGAGTGTTGGTCATGTGACTCCATCATGGCGTCCTGCTGGCTGCTGAGGAGGACAGGACTTTTTTACTGGATCTTTTTAGTGCAAACACTTTATTTTTAGAGGCTTTTTAACTGAGACAAACTGTAGCATAAAGTGTGAATGAATCATTTACAGCTGAGGTGCATTTAAGGACCATCAGACCGACTCTTTCTTCATGTTACAGTCTCTGGTTTTGATGAACTCTGTCATTTTGGCACCTTTGTCCTCCTTTGAAGCACTTAAATACCCAAAAGTGGAGCAGGAGCAGCACATAGAGAAAACAAACACACACAATAAGCTGAGGGCATTGTTGTGGCCTTTCATGCACACACAGCAGAAGACACACACAAAGGTGTTTTCTAATTTATCAGCATTCAGAGTGTGGACACGGTCCGAGTGTGAGATAAAGTCTGCAGCAGCGTGGCTGCATCAGTCTGTGTGGCCTCCAGGCGCCCGCCACAAATGAGACCATTCATCTCTGCTCCCATACACACACACACACACACACACTCACTGTCTAATCCGCTCATTCTTCTCCGCAGCAGGTATTTCACCTGCTGTCGTGTCTTTTCTGCAGCATCCACTCCGAGCCGCCTCGTCTTATCAGACATTTCCACCATGTTGTTGTTTCTGAGGCAGAGAGGAAACCTCTGACAGACAGACCAGGCGCGGGAGAGCGACAAATAATACACAATCATGAGTTCTCTGAGGAACTCCTATGAGTGAAGATCAGATGAACTACATTTTGATGTTTGTTCGACTTTTTAAGCACGGCTCAGACTTCCTGGACCACAGCAGCACACATAAGGAGGTGTAATAAAACATAATGCAGGTGAACAGCATGAAGGAAAACACACACACACACACACACACACACACACACACACACACACACGGAGCCGCTACATTCATCACTGCCACGGTGTGTGTTCAGCAGCCATGTTGGCTGTGGAGAGTGCTCCATCAAACGGACTTTCCTGACACACAGTGTGTGTGTGTAGGTGTGTAGGTGTGTGTTGACTCGCAGTGTGATGATCGGTGATGTGTGTGTCAGGTGGGCGGGGGTCAAAGGTCAGAGTGGACTTTATTATCTCATCACTGAAACTCAGATCGCTGCTATGATGCAGAAACAGTCTGTGTGTGTGTGTGTGTGTGTGCAGCATGCAGCTGTAGTGTGTATTAATGACTGTGTGGTGTTATTTGCATACCTCTGCTGTGTGTGTGTGTGTGCGCCCTCTTGTGACAGGTTGTACATATGCAGTTTTACAGTTTTCATGAAAAAACAATGAGGCAGCAGCCATGAGCATAAACAAATCACACAACAGCAACACAACAGCTCGTCCATTATTGATGAGGTCTGTGATTTAAGACGGGCTGAAGACAGATGAGAGGAACCAGGCCTCAGGATATGAAAGAAGGGTTAAATAAAGACGCTTTGGACGGTTTAGGTGAATATTCACAGATTGAACACAGACTCTCTGGTTCTTCCTCATGATGTCTGAATTTTAACAGCAGATTATGGCGTGTTGACTGGCTGTGGGTTCAGGTCTTTGTGGACAGATGTGGGTCTCTGTGCTGACTGTGTGTAACACAGATAAGAAGGTCTGCGGCCATCTTTGATGTCGGCGGCGTCACAGCAGGCATTCACCTCAATCACACATCACTGTCATCTGCATACGCTGTGTTATTCTGGTGTAAGTGTGCAACACACACGCACAGTTCTGCTGCTGGAGTTTATTATTGTGTGTGTGTGTTGTAATGTTGTGATTGTGCGTCTTTTGGGATCCCTCAGCCTCAGTGTGCAGGATGCAGTTGACAGTCACGTTGTCAGACAAGGACGAGGGATGAAGGAGCGTAATGAAATGAAATATTATTTTCAGCCTCACACACACAAACACACACAAACACACACACACAAACACACAAACACACACACTCAGCTTGTCACAGCTCATATCAGTCAGCAGATCTCATTGTGAAGTCCTTGGTTGGTTTCTGTCATAGATGGTAATGTAATATTTTCTCTGTGTGTTCCCTGAACACAGACGTGTGTGTGTGTGTGTGTGTGTGTGTGTGTGTGTGTGTGTGTGTAATGAGGTCAGTGCTTCCTCACAGGATGCTGATTGTTTAAGAAAATTGCACAAAGTTCACAAAAATCAAAGGAATTCATGCTACACTGAGAGGACTGAGGAGCAGGACTCTGAGATCCAGGTTCCGGGGCCTGAAACCACGATGTGTCCTTACTAAGGCGTCAGTTCGTCAACAGGCTAGTAGCCGCTATGCCGTTGCTAACTCACCTCGAAGCTTGATGCCGTGGCAGGTGTTTGCTTTCATCATAAAAACCTGATTAGCTCGCTGATCGCTAACAGAAGCAGCTCGGAGACAGAAATACTTCCTACACACGCAGTTAGCAGAGCGACGTTAGCGGGTCAAAGAGGAGGCGCCGCTCGTCGCCTCTCCCCTCATCCTTTCTTCTACCTCCTGTCTTTCACCAAACATCATGAAGAAACATTCTGCTTCTTTTTGTCACCTGATCTTTAAATTGTACTTTTTTTCCGTCATCTCAGGCTCTCCTGCTTAAAGGCACACTAATAGACAGTTAGCGCCACCTGCTGGCTGTCATGATGAAGCTGCAAAT